>NC_058131.1:326099236-326147991 GCF_016433145.1 Gracilinanus agilis | reverse complement strand
GAGAGAGAGAGAGAGAGAGAAAAGGAGAATAAGGAGGAGGTGGAGGAGGAGGAGGAGGAGGAGGAGGAGAGAAGTACATAGCAAAGACACAAAATGCTGAGAAAAGAAAAGTCATTTCATCCCTCATGGATCAGAGAAGATTTGTTGAAGGAGACTTCAAATGGACTGGGATTTTTAAGAATTAATAAGAATTTGCTAGGCTAGAGATGATATAGGGAAGTATTACCAGAGTAGAAAAAGTGATAGAAAACAAAGGCTAGGGAAAGAGAAGAAAAAGGTATGGATATGTGAATAGACCAGTACTGCATAGAGTATAATGTCCTTGGAAGACATTTGGGTTTTATTACCAAAGAGATGGCTCTGAGAGGTCATGAAATGACCCTTAGGAGCCTATGGCTTAACCCCAAAAGGGGTGTGACCAACCAAGCTGAGAGAAGAAATAATGTTTTCATCTCAACCCCTACCCTAGAGATAATCCTTTTTTTGTCTCCAGTGTAAGTACACCACTCCTTTCAACATTTCCTTTCTCAGCCCTTTCCATAGTGGCCTGTTTAACATCTCTAACTTGATGTCCAGTAGACAGACGAAACTCAATATATCTAAACTGGAATTCATTATTTATTCCCACCCCCAGAATGCACTTCTCTCCTGAACTTCATCATTTTTGTTGAAGTCACTCCATTTTATTTTCAGTCACCCAGCTTCTAAACCATATAGTACCATCATAGACCCCTCACTTTCTCCTACCCTACATATACAATTAATCACTTAATTACACCTTTCCCACATTTACAACATTTCTCCTATTTCTCCTACCAGTCGTCTTCTCCCTATTCACAAGTTCAAGCCATCATCACCTCACACTTGAGCTGGTGCCATAGCCCTAATTGGAGGCCCCGTTTCAAGTTTTAGCTTTTGGATCTATCTTCCCCACATAGCTGCCAAAGTGATTTCCCCAGAGTGCATGTCCAACTACATCAATTCCCATCTCAATAAACTCCAATGACTCCCTGTTGACTCTGGGATCAAATATTATTTCATCCTTATTTCAAACTGTTTTTACTTTCTTTTTTGTGTAAGTTTTTTGGTGTATATTATCGGTAGCACAATGGTAAATGTCTGTGAGGAATGTCTGTGTATATAATAAAAGTTTATGCTCTTTTAAAATTTATTTATTTATTTTTACCAATTGGGGTGCAGGATAAAAAAAAAACATTTGAAGACCTTTGCTCTCAGAAATAGAAGTTCTGAGCAGAAGAGGAACCTGGTAAATCTTGTGCATAAAGATTTTCTAGTGTGAAGAGATTGAAGGGGAGTGCAAGGAATCAGTCCAGGAAATGGAATCATGGATGGAATCATGAACAATTATGCTGCTTACCTCACAGAACATTTTTAGTGATGAGCTTGATCAATGTGAGTCATTATTACCTTTGGATTGGTATGATATCATTCCTACAATCCATGTTATCCTGAAATTCCTCTGAGGTGGTCCTTGTTGAGAGTAGAAAAAACTAAAGGTGATCACTGTCACTTTCCATTGTCTCCCTGGATTTCTATATGAATTATTTCCCAAAATACCAGTAATATAAAATTAATATAACTTTTAAAAATATTTAAACCTGTTAACTTTTAGCCTTTTCATACTAGCAATATAGAAAGAATGTCATAGAATATAGTGTTGGGCTCATGGTCAGAAAGTCCTGACTTCAAATCCTGACTTAGATAAGTGTGTAAATGATTTAACTTCTTGTGATCTAAGTTTCCCCATCTATAAAATGGGAATAATAAGAATATGTCTCTCAGTGTGTTATGGTAGGTATTAAATAAAACAATTATGTGAGCACTTTGCAATACTTAAAGACATGTCACATGCATGTTAGTTATTAGGATCCAACTGATAGCACAGTGGATAGAGCCCTGAGCCTGGAGTCAGGATAGACCTGAGTTCAAATCTAGCCTCAGATACCTATTAGGTGGATGACTCTCAACAAGTCACTTGACTTTTGTCTCGGTTTCCTCGTCTGTAAAATGGAGATAATACCACACTAAGTGTCATTATGAGGAACAAATTAGATAGCATTTGTAAAAATGACAAAAAACACTTTGTACAATACTTAGCATATAGTTGCTACATAAATTCCATTCCCATATTATAAAGATACAGATATTACAGAGATAAAAGCTTTAAACTTGGAATTATGAAAAATGAATTTAAATCCTGACTCTTATACTTGTGTCACCAAGGATAAATCCCTTAATCCTTCTTTTCATCAATTTTCTCATAAAATAAGAAGGCTGGACTATAGAATCTCCATGTTCCTATTGATCTCCAAATGCATGATCCTATGATCTTTAAGATGCCATGGTAAGAGAGTATTACTATTTTTGATAAGACATAATTTTAACCCTAAATTAGTGAAATGTTGATTTTAGATATGTTAAAAAAAAGTTCCATGGATATCAAGTGACTGTCCCAGAGTCACAAAAGGTTAGTGGAGAGGCAGAAGCAGAATCTTGGTGTCCTCCTCTTTCACCAAGAAAAGTCTGCCTTAAAATTTAAATTAATTAGTTCAGTGAACTGAAAAGTTCAATGGAGAAGACAACATGGGTTTGAATCTCAGTTCCATGTTTTTTTTTTGCCCGAATTACATTGATCAAAGCCTTTTTCTGCTCTGGGCCTCACTTTCTTCATCTATAAAATGAGGGGGATTATAGATTTCCAAGAAGATCACAGGACAATAAGATTGTAAGGATTTTTTATTTGTATTTTTCCCAAATTACATATTCATGCAATTTTTAATAATCACTTTCTACATTTTACAATCCATATTCTCTTCCTCTTTCCTTTCTCTCTCCTCCCCAAGAAAGCAAATAATATGATACAGATTGTATATATATTATCCTACAATAAAGGTTTCCATGTTCATCATGTTGTGAAACAAGACACATTGCTTATAGAGAAAAATTCATGGAAGAAATAAAATAAAGAATATTTTTTAATCTGCATTCAGACTTCTATGGTGGTAAATCATGAGTCCCTTGGAATTGTCCTGGATCCCTCCCTTATTGATAAGTTAAGTTATTCACAGTTGATCATCATATATTATTGTTGTTAAATAGATTGGAAGTTGGAGAGAACCTTGGAGGTCATCTAGTCTGACTCCTTCATTTCACAGATATTAAATATTTGTCAAAAGCCACATAAATAAAAGTGGCAGGTGTGAGAGTCTGGACCTTGGGATGTATCTCTGTTCATTTTCTTCCAGCCTGTGGCTTTTCTCCTCAAACCTCAGTGGATGTTCTATAAGAAGGAACAGGATTTTCTATTATGATCTTTATTTTTTTATTCATTTTTAAAAAAAAAATCAATACAATCCAGACTTCTCTGTGTCTCTCTCTTCCTCCTCTCTCCTCCACACTGTTCCCATCTCCTCCCTCCCTTTTCTCTTCAAGCTTGTGCTCATGCAACAGCTCTCTCCCTTCCTCCCTCTGTCTGTCTCTCTCCCTCCTCTATTTTTCCTTTTCTAGATTTCTTATCATTACAAATAACTATAAATGGAATGCTGTTGAGGTTTCCTGCATCCACCTCATTGATTGTAGCTAAAGCAACAGTCCTTATTTGAGCAGATTGACGATCTCCAGCTGTGCAGGGACTTCTTTGCTGATCTATCTTAGATCAATTAGAATGAATAAAAAATAAATAAACCCTCATGATTTTTTCTCAAAGATGCAGCTACTTGATGAAAAATTTTTAAAAAACCACAAACACAAATAAAAAATAATTTCCTTTTATTTTCTTCAGAATTAACCCTAAGAAAAATAATGAGGTAGATGTAGTGTTCAGAAAACCACTCCCCCTGTCCCATTAGGCTCACAAATGTCCCATCTAAGAGTGCACTCCTTGTCTAGAATCCAAAGTGCTCATCCTGGCTTCCACAGTCCCCAGAATATCCTCTTGTAATAATAGCTTTAATATAAATAGTACCTTCTGGTTTAAAACTTCCTTTCTTCCCTAAATAACCCTGGTATTAGGCAATGACATTTTACAGATAAGGAAGCCAAGGCACAACATGTATGTATAAATTTTATACATAGTCTTGTAGCTAATAATTATCAAAGCTAAGTTTCAAAGAATCAAATTTAAGTTAACTGTCTAGGACACTTTTCAGGTAAGGAAATTGAGGTCCATAAATATTAAATGACTTGTTCAAAATCAGATAATAATCATTCAAGATGGGATTTGCACTAGGTCTTTTAACTAAATAGCTAAGGTTCTTGACTTCAAATTCACTCCTCCCCCCCCCCCACACACACACAAATTATTCTATGTTCTGTATTTCCACAGTCTAATGAACTTGTAATATACAAATTTTTAAAAAATAAAACAAAATATAAATGACTTCCAGTGATTCTTTTGGCCCTTGTTCAAATACAATGTCTGATGCTTAATAATTATGTGACCTTGGACAAGTCACTAAGTACCCTTGAGCCTTAACTTTTTCATATGACAAATGAAGGTTTTGTCCTTGATGATCTCTACTGTCTCTTCCAGTTCTAGTCCTAAAATGTTATGATCCTGAGAATAAAATGCAAGCCCATTAGTCCAGTATTCAAGACTTTCAACTAGTTTCCCTCAAAGGCATTTCTTCCACTATAAAATTGCATGTATGACATGTATCATTTGGGAAATAATTATTGATATTTTTGTTAGTATTTTATTTAGCGTCCCTTCTGCACAAGGCCCTACACTAGTTGTTTCAGAGATACAAAGAAGTACAATAATTGGAGATCAATGTTCTTCACAACCTGACCCATTCCTACCTTTCCAGTTTTTTTTGTTTTTATAATATCTTACTCCCCACCATGTACTCTACTATCCAATGACACTGGCCTCCTTGCTCTCTCTCTCACATAAAACACTCCATCTCCTAATTCTGCATTTCCTTGGCTGTCCCCTATGCCTGGAATTCTCTCCCTCCTTGTTTCCTTGGCTTCCTCCAAGCTTCAGCTACAGCTAACACTTCATCTTCCCAACCTCCCCTTATTGCTATCTTTCCCTCTGAGATTATTACCAATGTATCCTGCCAATATCTTGTTTAAATGTAGTTTTTACGTTCTCTCTCTCTCTCTCTCTCTTTCTCTCTCTCTCTCCCTCTCCCTCTCCCAAATCTTGTGAATTATTTGAGTATGAACACTGTTTTTGCTTTTCTTTTTTATTCCCAGAGATTAGCATAGTGCTGGGCACATAATAAGCATTTAATAAATGATCATTACCTTGCCTTGCCTTGAATGATATTAATAATAATACTAGCTAAATATTTACAGACCTCATACTATTCCATGTACTAAGTGCTTTGCAAATATTTTTCTCATTAGATCCTCACAGTAATTCTGCAAAGGAGATCATATTATTATTCCCATTTCACACTGTAGGAAAACGGAGGCAATTGGAAGTTGTGACTTGCCCAAAGTCACGGAGCTAGTAATTGTCTCAGGCCAGATTTGAACTTGTCTTCCTGACTAGACCTATTACTCCATTTACTTTTTCACACAACTGATTTGAAATTGCCTGTAGAGGCACTAGATAAGAAATGGACTGTTGGGATAATTTAATCCAGCCAGATCACAGTATAAATGAGGAAGCTGAGGCTTAGAACACTAAAGTTACTTGCTCATAGTCACATGATAACTAAAAAGCAGAGTCAGACAGCATAGCACAGTCAAACAAATACTTGCTTTGGAATACAATGACCCAGGTTCAAATTTTACCCCAAATATCCAACCTGTGATACCTTGGTTAAGTCATTTATCTTCCCTGGGTCTCAATTTCCTCATCTGCAAAATGAGGGGCTTTGAAGTCTGTGACATCTAAGACCCTTTCCAGCTCTAAATCTTAATCTATATTAGATAAAAATCTAAATCTAAATATGACTCAGCTGAAATCCTGAGTAACTCCAGGGCCCTCGCCATCATCCTCTGCTGCTAGTAGTCATCTGAGAGGGTTAGAGCTAAAGGATATAGAATCTTCCAGTCGTAAGGAACCTCAGGAGACATTGACTCTAAATCCTATTGGGATAATAATCCCCTGTACAAAATATATGACAAATGGTCATCTAACTCTTGCCTAAAGACAAGAGTAATTCCATACCTTCCAATGAAACCCATTCCTCATTTATATAGCTCTAGTAATTAGGAAGAGTATGAATCTTAAAGTTACGTCTTCATAACTTCTACCCGCTGCCCCCTCAGGGGAAAAACAAAAAACAAGGCAAGTCTAATCTGTCTTCCACATGATAGCTCTACAAATTACTTAAATACAGCTACCAACCCCTGCTTCCAAGTTTCCTCTTCTCTAGACTAAATAGCACCAGTTTTGTCAATCAATCATTTTATGGCAAAAGCTTTTATCATTCTTCCTTGGGCATGTTCCTATGTGTCAAAGTCTATTTGAAAATGGTGCCCAGAACCAAATAAAATATTCAAAATGTGATGGTGAGCTACTACCTTTCATGTTTTGTGTATTATGTCTCTCCTCTTAATGCATCAATGAGATAGATTTAGTTTTTATTTATTTATTTTTGTTTCTATGTCATACTTTGATTCATTTTGTGCTTGTAAGGCTTTTTATTTAAAGATATTTTTAATAGTGCTTGCCTAGTTGAACAGGGTTAGAAGATGAAAAAGTCAGTCTTTACTCAACCTTTTGCTTGGCTACTAAAAGCAGCTTCAAATCGTGCTTTCAGCCTATGGAGTTCAGAGCATGAAGATTAACTTTCTGCTCTGTCTTGTTGCTTTCCAAGCAGGTGGGTCACTCTTCAGTTCATTGTGTACCTCATGGGTGAATGTTGTGTTTTATTTTAAAATGTTTTTATTTAGAGGTCTATAATTTATGATTTATTGTCACAGGGAATATCAAGCTCTTCATGAATATGGAGAAGAAAACGTGTCCATAACATAAGGTTTGATAAAGTTTAATAGGATTCTGAAAAATTAAATGACTTGCCCAGGGTCATATAGCTAGTAAGTATTAAAAGTGAGATTTCAATACAAGCCTTCCTGACTTAAAAATCCTCTTTTGTCAGGGCTGAAGCATTAAAGATTATGATGCCAGAAATAAATGGTGTCTTGCCTACTTGTTCAATTACTTCTCATAATCCACTCATACCTACATCTCTTCCCTCAAAACTTTTTTCTATCCCTATTTGTTGGCCTAAATTTTGGACCTGGCCTCCCACTTTCTCTGTGACAATACATCTTGAGAATGAAGAACAGAAAGCTGAAAGAGATCTTATGATAATAATGATAATAATAATGAATACACCAACAGCCAACATTTTATGGTGCTTACTATCTGCCAGGCACTGTGTTAAGTGCTTTTAAAATTATTATCTCATTTGATTCTTATGACAACCAGAAGTGCTATTATTATTTTACCCAGGAGGAAACCAAGGCAAACAGAAGTTAAGTGACTTGTCTAGAGTCACAGAACTAGTAACATCTGAGGCAGGATTTGCAATTCAGGCTTTCCAGGTGCTTTATACATCATACCACCTAGTTATCTCCAAGAAGGTAGCACAGACTATAAGAGGGGAAGTGGACTTGCAATATAGAATGTTACCTCTGGAAGGGAATTCAGAGTATTGAATATTGCAACATAGAATCTGAAAACTAAAGAAACTTTAAGGAAATTATATAATGGTCACTTGCTGACTTAACTATAATGGATATGGGAGGAAATCAAATGGGGAATCAAAGAGAAAGGACGAGGTGAAGTTAGAAGAAGGAAGGAAGAAGGGAATGAAGAAAGAAACGGTAGGAACAGGTATGGAGGTTGTGCCGAGTGTTATATATTTCAGGTGTATCTCCACAGGTTGCTATGAGCCATTCTCTCAGGGAATCAGCATGGTACCTGGACTAATTTATAAAGGAGATGAAAAAGAAATGGAGTCGTTATAATGAACACCATTAATTCACCACTCCAGACTTCACTGTTTGAACAGCAAGTATCAAGCGACTCAATTGTCATTTGTCGATTCAATTCTGCTATTTTGCCTGTCGGAAATGACCGGCAAGGAGAACTGCGTGCAGACTGCTGTACGGCTGCTAATTAGCATATATATTGTTTGTCCTGGTATAAATTTATAGCAAACAGCAATATTTTACACTCCAGTAAAGTTAATAAATGAAGCTTTGGGCTATAAAAATTTCATGTTCTTTTGTGCAAAGGTCAATTATAAATAGTTAAGCACATATTCATTCAAAAGCTCGAGGCTTCTCGGCCGGGAGAATGAAATATATTCTGGTCAATTTACACTCTGGCTGGACTTGCCTCTTGTTTTATGGCCCTTACGACATCTCTCTCTGCCAGCTGGCTCACTGTGGGTGCCAGAGGAACTACCTTTTTGACAGAGAAGTGCCCTTCCTGAAGGGGGAGTTCTGGACCGCCTGCTACCATGACGAGCCCCGACCCTGGAAAACCAGAGAGACCAGCATCCTTATTGATAATCCTGCAATGTCAGATCTTGGAGGAGCTTTAGAGAATCTCTAATTCAATGCCTCTTTTTACAGGGAGGAAAACTGAGCCACAGAGAAGGAAAGATACTCAGAGAGCTAGCCTAGAACCTAGATTAGAGCAATTTCTTCCCTGGGCAGTGCTTTTCTTAAGAAGGATATTTAAACCAGTTATAAACATAGAAGGGACTCTGGAGATTATATAGTTCTACTCTCATCTTATCGATGGGAAATTGAGGTTCCCATCTATAGGTCACAGTGATAGTGAGTAGGAGAGCCACGATTCAGACTCAAGGAAGACCTCCCAAACACATTCTTCCTACAATATTACAGTCCTTCTCCTACCGTTGCCCACATTTCTTCTCATTCTTTTCCCATTACACCTACACTTTTAAATAATATTATTAATAATAATAATGAAATAATAATAATTAGTAGTAGTAGTATCTACATAGTGATTTGATGTTGCAATTTTCGTGTTTTATACGAGTTAACTTATATAACAGGGTATAATATAAATTTTCGAAAGGAGCTGAATATGAGGTTCAGGAGGCAGAGGAAACTACAAACTAATGATTAGGGGAAGTATTTTATGATGTTATATAGACCTAGAAGCTGGGGATCTTGGGTTCCAGGAAAAGAGAATTCAGAAAGGTTCAAAACTGTATGAAGACCAGATATTGGGTGTGTTACTAAGAGCACGCAGTAAGCATTGAAGAGACTCTAGGCTGGCTACTAGAGGAAGTCGGGTAAACACGCTTCCAGCATGTATTATCAATATTAGCCCCGTAACCAGGCAACTAAAAGATTTGTAAAGAGCTCACAGCATCGTCCAGAATGAAGGGATGTGTTTTAAGGCGATGCGGATGGGTTTAACAGCCCTGTGATTCATGGAATCAGCAATTTGTCATGGGGACTGGCATGCCATTGTCTCCACAGAGCAATAGAAGGGATAGAGGGAATATAGCCCAAATGGAAAATCAGAAAAATGAAGTGAACCACCCACATAGATGGTAGCAATACCAAGGAGACATCACTCTAATTATTATGAACACTGGCTCCCTCAGAGAAAACCTTAGACGTTGCTTTGGTTTTGTCTGCTTGTTAGGAACCACAGGCTTTTAAAATTGGGAGAGCTCTTAGATATTATCAGGTACTACCTCACTACCTTATTTTATCCTGATGAGAAAACTGAAGTCCAGTGAGAAGAGACTTAATATATTAGCAGGCCTAGATTCAAACCTAAAAGGGACCTTAGCTAAAAACATCTAGGCTAATACCTTTTTTTTTTTTTTTTTTTTTTTTTTTTTTTATACAGGAAGAAACTATGGCCCAGAGTTAAGTAACTTTCCAAGGCCACAAAGTTCATAATATTAAATATCTGGAGATCTCAGAGGCCAGTTAGACTCACCCTTCATTTCACAAATTAAGAAATGATTCCTGTAGAGGAAAAGTGACTTGTTGAACATCATATGCAGAGTAATAATCAAAGGTGGATTTCAAACCCAAATCCTCTAATTCTAGGAACAATCTACTTTCTACTATGCCATTCTTTCAGCTATAATAAATATCAGAGCCAAGGCTCAAATTTAGGACTTGAAACTCTAAATCTAGCCTTTTCCCCCCAATACCAAGCCAAGTGGCAAAGGGAAGCTTCAAATCTGAGCTTTTGGATCCAAGTTCAAGGACTCCTTTTACTCTATAACCGTCAATCCCCCATTGTCTCTGGTCTAGGCACGTGCTCTGAATTTATCTTTCTTGACTTAAGGGGTCACAATATGCTGCACTTCAACATTGTGTGGGAATGACTAGGGACCATCTACAGCCAATAAAAACTCAAGCTGTTGATTTTTCCAAAACAATGAACTGAAGGAGGCTGAGTTTACAGTTCTCTTCATTCAACTGTCTAGCAGAGTGAAAAATGCATTTCTAGTGTTTTACAAACTATTGTTGTTGGTTCAGAAATAATTAGTCATCTTATTAGATCTTCAAGTTAAAAGTGGAGTAGGCCACTCTGGGGCCCAGGAATTGTGAGAAGATGCAGGATCTGTTCAGGAAAAAAAGGGAAATGTGTCTTGGAAGAGAAAGAGTTAATTGCCTGCAGTTTGAAGAGGAAAGCACTGCAAGGTGGCATTATCTATAAGGCATATTCTCTTATTAAGGGCTTAATGCTAAAGTTGACTGAAGTTAAACTATTTCCATTACAATAACTTTGGAATTCATTTCCCTACATTTCCGAACCATCCATTTTTTCTGCTTGACATTAAGGAAACTAGGCTGCAGCAAGACATTCCAGGAGGTAAGAGACGCAGTTTGAAAATGGAAACATTGGCTGGAGAGAACATTAGAAATCTCTAAAACCTCTCATATCCAGGTGGGTAGGCAAAGGTCACCAAGAAAGTGTGTTTTGTTCATCACTGGTAAGTAATACAAAGAGATTTGATGCATCTCCCTTACCTTTTTCCAGGTAGGACCAATCCAACCTTTAAGGCTTCCTCAGGATTTTAGAGCCAGAAGAGACCTTTCTCTACTCCAGTCCCTTCATTCTATAAATAAGTAGCCTGAGAACTAAAAAGGGGCAATCATTTACTGTAACCATATGTATGTTAGATTTAAAGTAGGAAGGCACTTTAGAAAGTTAACTTCATATTTTTTTTTTACAAACAAGAAAACTGAAGCTAACTAATTTCTTCATTCTAAGACCTAGAGTGACAAAAGTAACTTTTTTCCTTTTTCTTTCCTTCTTTCCCTTTTCCCTTTCTCTCTGTCTCTCTGCTTCTTCCTTCCCTCCCACCTGTTTCTTTCTGTTTCTTTGTCTTCCTTCCTTCCTTCCCTCCTTCCTTCCTTCCTTCCTTCCTTCCTTCCTTCCTTCCTTCCTTCCTTCCTTCCTTCCTTCCTTCCTTCCTTCCTTGCCTTCTTGCTTTCTTTCTCTTTCTTTCTTTCTTTCTTTCTTTCTTTCTTTCTTTCTTTCTTTCTTTCTTTCTTTCTTTCTTTCTTTCTCCCTCTCTTTTTTCTTTCTTCCTTCCTTCCTCACCCCCCCACACTCTTGCTTTGTTTTTCTCTTTCTTTGTTTCTTTGTTTTACTTTCTTTCCTAATTGTGGGTCCAATTCCTTTATGAGTTTTCCATCATGGAGAACTTTGACCTGCTCTGTTTCTAACCTGGGATTGTTTACCCTCCTAACAAGTGACCCACTACCTTCTGCCTCTTGCTGATGGAGGCTTACTATATTGACACCAGACTGCAAATACAGGATTGACTTTCCCTGTTCCAGCTCAGGACTCCTAAGCTCCAGGGATCCTCTCTCCTGATAGAGACATCCTCTGTCTCCTGATAGCATGGATTATAGGCTTGTACTACCCTGCCTGGCCTAAGACAATTTATCAGAGGTCATACAAATAGAAAAGGGCAAAGCCCACACTCAAGCCCAGGTCAATCAGCTAATCATTAAGCATTTAACAGGCAGCAATTTTGTACTAGGAACTATCCTAGGCTTTGCAAATAGCAGAGAGCTTACATTCTAATGCAAGGACTGAGAACCCAAGGATCTTTGCACTACATTTTATGTATTACATGATTATTGGTGTCCAAATATTTCAAAGGAATTTTAAGACTATAATGAGAGAATATTAGAATTTTATCTCAATTTAGCAGACCTTTTTTTAATAACTACTGGATGCATTGAAATAGATCAGGTTTTGTGATGGGTAAACATATAAGAATGAGACAATCCCTATCTTTACAGAGCTTCCAAATTAGTTCATGTCCTACCTCTTATATTTATTATTTGTATGACCTTGGGGAAGTGATTTAACCTCCTTGGGTCTCAATTTCCTCATCAGCAAAAGGAAAGATTGATCAGGATGACTTTTTATTTCCCTTCTAACTTAAGAGCTATGTCCTCATAATACTTGTTGGTGATAAATGGTACAAATTTCTATGAACTCAAAGACATGAACCTCTAATTCAAAAATTCATAGATTATTAGATGTCAGCACTCAGTCAAAACAAACAAAACAAACAAACAAACAAAAGAACAAAAACACTTATTAAATATACCAAGCATTGTTTTAACGCTAAGGATACAAAGACAAAAATGAACAAGCCCTTGTCCTCAAGGAATTTATAATCTATCAGGGGAAAGAATACATACATATATAGGCAGATGCAATAAATAGACTCAGGGCAGTGCAAGGAAGGTTTCATGTAAAAGATATCATTTGAACTGAATCTTGAAAAAGGCAAGAAATTCTATAAGGAAGTGCACTCCAGGAACAAAGCAATGGGTTAGGAAACTAGGCAATCCATAAGGTTGTAAGCTCCATTAGATTATCAGTTTCTTGAAGGCAGGGACTTTATTTTATTTATTTTTGTATCCCAAGCATTTAGCATAATCTGGAATAAAGTAGGCACCATGTTTATTGATAGACTGAGGCCCATAAAATAGAAATTATTTACTCCAATTACATAATAATTATAATATAAGAGCTGATTTTCATATAGCTCCTTAAAATATACAAAGTTCTACACATTTATTATTTCATTTGATTCTCACAATAACCATGTGGGTATAGGAACTGTTATTAACATACTTATTTTACTGATAAGGAAATGGAGGCTTAGGGTTATGTAGTCTGAGAAAGAATTCAATCTCTCCTCTTCATGATTCTAATTCCAGCTCTGTAGACACTATGTCATGTTGCTTGCCTCTAAATGGAAAATGACAGAACAGGAATTCCAACTTACATGTTCTCATAGTTTGAATTTAATGTTCTTTCTATTATATTACAGATCTACAGATTCCAAGACTACTTCTTACCCAACAAGGACTATTTTTAAAATGAAAAATCTACTATTTCCTGAGTGATCAGTCACTTGATGTGCTCTACTCTCCAATACTCTATAACTCCTGAACTTCTTGTCTCCTGATCTTTCTATGCCACCGAGATGTTTCCTATCTCCTACTTTGTTGTTCTCTTGGATACTCAACCATTTGGCCTGACCACTCCAGCTCTAACATCTGTCTATGATTCTCTGGGAATTGATCTCTATTTGTTTGGCTTTTTTTTTTAGACAAACTCTACATTATGACTTGGCATAATCAGAATTATATGAATTGGACACAAACTGATTCCATTCATTTGGCTAACTGGTTAGGTAAGAGAAAGGAAGGAAGGAAGGAAGGAAGGAAGGAAGGAAGGAAGGAAGGAAGGAAGGAAGGAAGGAAGGAAGGAAATCCAAAGAAATCTAACCACAACCTTGCCTTGTGAGTCAATGTTGCTACATCAAGAATTATTCAAAAATAAACTAGTCAATGTTTAGAAACCTATTTTCCCCACAACCTTTGTGGAGAATAAAGCTATTCTGACGTATTTTTATGTCATAGATACACAAAAAGCTATAGAGCTTCTACCAAAGTAGATAGAAAGATAGAATCATAAAATCCTAGATTAAGAGGGATCCCAGTACAAGTTTGGCAACTGGCAAAGAATAGCCTCACTAAGCACAAATATGCCTCACTAGAGAGCTGACCACCAGGCACAATGTATTTCTAGCCATAGCATTTCATCAAAGCCATTTACTAAGGCATAGTAGGGTTGACTATACATCTATGGAGAGGGGATACACACTGATGAAATTACGGATCACCAAAATACTGAAGGATTTAGAGATGTACAGAGTAAGCGTATTGGCAATAGCAAGAGCCAAGCTGTAATTAATTGTGTTTGCCATAGGGATTTTCAATTTAATGTCAACACTCCCTGGAGGCCTAGTGGCTGCAGAAATTTGGACATGAGCTAATGCAGCCCATGCTTGGATCCAAGCACTTTTATAAACCTATAGTTGGTTTCTAGGCTATGGTGCCATGATGACTGATTACTTAAGCTCCTACCTGCTCGAATAAGATTCCAGGGAGTCAGACACAATTTCCATCTTGGTACAGAGACCTGTGACCAATTGTAAGCAGCTTAAATGCAAATTGCATAAAGGAACCAACATTACCAAACCTACCCTTTCCTTGAGTAAGCGTTTTACTTGCACACATTCACTATGAGATTCACATTCATTAATGGGAGGATGTAGGAAAAGCAGGGATATGATGGCTATCATTGAAAAGGAGATTCTTGCCCAAGACCCTTTTCCCTCCTGAGGAGTGAGATCACTGCAAACAGGAATCCTAAGGAATCATTATTCCAGTTACTGATTTCTGATATTAATATGCCACTGGGAGACAAGTGGGGTTCAGGATTATAATCTCCTAAAATATATCTGGTTAGTGACTAGTGCAGTGGAAAGAGCACTGGTCTGGTAAACATGAGACCTCAATTCAAATAATTTTGGAGCCACTTATTATATGAATAACTTTGGAGAATTTATTGAACCTCAGTTCTCTTTACTCCAAAATGGGTATAAGTGGTTTAGTGGATAGGGCTCTGGGCCTGAGAGTCAGGAAGGGCTAGATCCAAAACCCACTTCAGATCATTAGAGACTGTGTAACAATGGGGAAAACAGTAAAACCTCTTGATATCTTAATATTATCATCTATAAAATGGTCCTACGGCTTCTAAGGACCCTTCCACGTCTAAATTTATGGTCCTATAAACCTACCTCACAAGGTTGTGGTAAGTGTAATGCAAGGTGGCTAACAGAAACTTTTTGCTTCTGTAATTTCTAGCGGTCACAAAAAGTCAGTTAGAAGTCTTAGAATCTTCAGAAAGTCAGTTGGAACTTGAAACTACAAATAGAGGTGAAGTTCCAACTGACAAGGCTTTTGCCTTCTGGCTTTCTGCTGTGGCTGGAGGATTTTGCTTTGGCTTAGCCTGTTGGCTTCAGCCTTTCAGCTTGGCTTTGGCCTAATTGCTTCAGCCTTGGCCTGTGCTTATTTTGTCTTGGGGAAATTTAGACCTATCTCATTTCTCTGGACCTCTCCCTGATCTCTCCATCTACATCCCTCCCCTTCCCCTGAATTTCCTTGGACCCTGGGTGGAAGGGAGGGCTTGGTGATTGGACATTGTGGGTTTAGTTTCTATTGACAAGTAGAGTATCCTCAAATAAGTTACCCTTAGTTTTAGTGATTTGATAAAGACTTTACTTAAAAGGCAGTCAAATCTTCCTCACTGAGAGAGCAGGCTCTCTCAGTCTAAACCTCTCCGTGACCCATCCCCCACAATCACCCCCTCTCCCTAGCAGCAGTTAGAAAATCCTGAACCTCTTTCTCTCTGATTAACCTGAGATTAATAAACACCCTTTGTTACCAATTCAAAGCCTCTGGTGAATCATTGTATGGAAAATTTAGGCAAGAGTTGAAGAGGGAAGGAATTATTTCTTTATTTCTTGAGGGAGCTGTGGGCATCCATCTTGGGAGGAAGTCCTTACCAGAGACTTCCTCCTGCACCTATCAGTTTTACTGACAGGGAGGAGCCCTTCAACTCCTCCCTCAAGGGACTTGAGAAACTGACAAGAGAAAGCCCTCAAGGCAGATTTAAATACTTCTGACTGGCCCAACTCCTTTGTGTCCATAGAGATACCTTTCCTGCCTTGAAGGATCCAGCCTATTTCCCAATATCCTGTCTCTGGCCTCTGGCCTGTTTTAAGCTGCCTCTCCTGAACACCCCACCTATTCCCTTGTAGATCCAATATACCACCTCATTCATTCCTTCCCTACATTCAGCCATCCCCTTCATTCCTCCTCCTAATACCTACCTCACCTTTATCCTCCCTTTAACCAAAGACTAAATGAGATTATCTACTTCTTGATAACATAAGAGACATATTTTGTATGCTTTTAAGTGCTCTAAAAATGTTAGTTATTAGATATGTAAATCATAGATTATATGTAAATGTAAATATTTCTATTTATCTACATAGATAGGCATATTGAGAAGAAATCTCAAGGCTCTCCAAAAAGTTTGATTCCCAGTCCCAAAGAGTTATTTCTCCAGGTCACTTCCTTTTTTCTAAGCTTTTACTTTCATAGTGAGGCTTTTCCTGAACCTGCCTCTGTCCATCCTCCTTTTTTTCTTTTTCATCCCTCTTATCTCAGGCCAAGTTAGAAATCAATGCATTTGGTTCACCTTGGGTCTCTGGCAGCATATTTTTAGCTATAGAAAATCCTATCCTATTTCAGTGATCTTCAAGAAAGAGACAGATGAGAGCAGCTAAGTGGCTCAGTGGATTGAGAGCCAGGTTTATAAACTGGAGGTCCTAGGTTCAAATCTAGCCTTAGACACTTCCTAACTGTGTGACTCTGGGTAAGTCACTTAACCCCTATTGCCTAGCTCTTACCATTCTTCTGCCTTGGAACCAATACTCGGTATTGATCAGAAGGGAGGGGTTTAAAAAAATCAAAATGGCCTTGGGCAGCCTGGGAACCTGGAAGAAGAAATATTTGGAGGAACAAGAAAACAGGATGGGACTTAGGTGCCTAAGACAATGAGTTCTGACCTTTGGCTACTGCCTCTAGCAGTAGACTTGAGATGTATAGTGAAAATTGGGAATGAGCTGTCACATGGGACTCTCAGGCAAAATGGGGTCCCTCTTCTTACAAAATTTTCACTCTAGTTCAAATCTGACCTCAGAAACTCAGGATATGTAGGACCATAGGCAAGCCAATTAACTTGTTTACCTCAGTTTCCTCCTTTATAAAATGGGAATCATAATAATAATAGGAACTACTTCCAAGGGTTGTTGTGAGAATCAAATGAGGTAATAATTATAAAGTGCTTAGCACAGTTCTATATAAATATTGGCTTTTATTTTTATAATCATCTACAGACCAGTCTAAATGATTACAAGTTCTTCTGATAAGTTCAGGAGACTTGGATATGGACTTTGGCTGTATGTACCACATGCTAATTATATGAGTTCATTTAAATTCTCAGGACCTGACTTTTACCCACCTGGATACCCAACTGGTTTAACAATATTGTCATTATCTGCCTCACAAGGTTGTTGTGTTGAATAGGGAGTTTCCATCTCGCCATTTTCAATAAAATCTAATGGCACCCCATTAGCTCCAGAGCCAAATTTAAAATCTTCTGTTTGGCTTTTAATGTCCTTTATTACTTGGCCCTTTCCTGTCTTTTTACACCTTAGACCTTCCCTTTTCCTTCCCCTCCCCTGTGTATTCAACCCAGTGACATTGGCCTTGCTGACTAATACTCATTATCTCTTGATGCTGGCCATTTTCACTAGCTGTCTCCCTGCATGGAATTCTCTCTCTCTTCATCTCCATTTCTTGGCCCCAGATAAAATCCTACCTTCTGAAAAAGTATTTCCCTGTCCTCCTTAAAGCTAGGGCCTTCCATCTGTCAATTACTTCCTATTTATCCTGTATTGCTGTACATCCTGTACATCTTCTTTGTACATAATTGTTTGCATGTTGTCACCCCCATTAGTCTGTGAGCTTCTGAAAGGAAGAACTTTAATTTATTTTCTTGTTTTATATCCCCATTGCTTAGTACAGTACCTGGCACATAGTAGATACAGTAAATGAATGTTGATTTGCCTCTTTGTAACTCTTAAAGTGATAATATAAGTATGATGATGATGTTTCTGTAAAAATTTATTAACTATGGTATATTAGATAAATTATTTAAGGGACGTTGGTACCGAGTACAGAGTCTAGCCCTGGCATCCCTTGGTATCCCCTGACATCAGCATCAGCATCACTGTGAGTGTCAATGTGCAGTGTGACCATGGAGGGAAAAGCTAGTGGGGTTTAAAATGCAAGCTTGGGAAGGAGAGAAGGCTTTTTACTTCTGCTCTTGAACAGACTGACTCTCTGGGAAGGTGCTTGGCAAGAGTCAGCGCAGCATGGAGAGGACCACACTAGGCTAAAATCCAGGACCTACTCTTAAGTTAGAAAGGCTGAGATCTCTCTCTATCTCTAGCAATCTCTCTCTCTCTCTTCACTAATAAATGCTTATAATTCTGGTGATGAGCCTCTTTACTCTTTTTTATTTGTACAGTTATATACAGCACATTTTGGTAAGTTGAGGCAAAGAAATTTCAGGTAAAAGTGTTGCTTTCTTTTTTATCATAATGAACAGATATTCATTAAGTATGTATTCCAAACTTGGTTTTTAGTTAGTATCTAGACAACCAGCCTTGGTATAACAGTCAATTCAAATAATTGCTGACTGTGCTGCATGGAATAAGGCGAGTCACTCAGTTCTGAATATCAGTTTCTTCATCGGTAAAATTAGAAGTGTGGACCTGAAGATGTCTAAGCCCCACCCACCCACTCAGCTCTTAATTATCCTCTGAATCTGGCTCCATGATTAGCATTTTCTCTCCAACCCACCCACATCCCCATTGCCTTCCCTTAATATTTGACCACTTTTACTGTTGAATTTTAGGAAGTCAGAGAAAGATAGAGCCTGTGAGTCAGCCTGTGGAACTAGAGTATAGAGTGGGCCTCTGATGATATTTGTCTCCTCTGTAGAGTCTCTGACCTCAATTTCATTTCTTGCTTTTATTGACCCATTTCACACTACTGAAGTGAATTTTCAAGGCCCTTTAGGGGCAACTGTGCTTCTTTTGTCCTTGTTAAATGGCTACACTCCATGAAGCCATGGATGAACATAACCTTATTATTGGAAGGACAAGGACTGAATGTCCACTGTTCCCTGGCAGTGACCCTCCCCAGTCCCTCTTCTCTCACTCTAGACTTAGCATATGGTTTTCCCAAGCTGTGTCTGGGATTGACTTCTGTTCCCTAGGCATAATTTGAAACTGAATGGAGGGCAGAGAGAATAGCTCTGCCCCCAAATTCAATTACACTAAGGTTACCCTGGGGAGAGAATGGGCAGGAGGGCAGGAGCAGAGAAGGGAATTGGACAAAGCCACAAAGAAAAGACATGAAATGCAGAAAGAAAAAAAAGAGATGTAGTAGAGGGAGTGCAGAAAGATGAGGGAATCGACAGTGAGGACTGAAAGTAGGAAATAGAAGGGCCACAAGGGTTATTTTATAAAGGGGAAATCAAATTAAGAATGAAGGTATGGAAACTAAAGAAGGAAGCAACAGACAGACACAGAGAGTTAGAGGAAGAGAAAGAGGGAGGGAGGCAGGGAAGGGATATAAAGGATGGAAAGAAAAAAAGTGACAGAAGCAGACAGACACAAAGAAAGATAGAGAAACAGAGAGAAAGAAAGAAAAAGAGGGAAAGAGAAATAAGAAAAATATATAGAGAAAAAAGAGAGAGAAGAGATAATCACAATAAAAAGAGAAAAAATGAGAGGTAAATGGAGAAATAAAAATAAAAACATGGTAAAAAAGATGGACCAACAACAGGCAGGAGAACAGAGGCAGAGACAGAAATGAAAGCAGAGAAAAAACAATGTATATCAGAATAAACCAAGCCCTGAGAGAGAAAGATACAAAAATTAAGTCAGGAAGTGAGAGAGGAGACAGGAAGAGATGGACATATAGAGACAGATATAAAAAGAGATGAAAAAGAGATGCAAAGTCTAATAGAGAGATAAAGAGAGACAGAAGGAGAATTGAAATAAAATGAATATAAATGAGAGACTTTGGAATATTAGGACATTACCAGGAGCTATTTATGCTGGTGTATTTGTCAGACTTGAATACATCTTCAAATATGTCCTCATTAATATTCCAGCTGAGACTCCTGGCTCTTTGGGGAACAGAAAGATTAGGAAATGTCCTCAATGTTGCAGAGTAAGTAGTGAAGGTAACCAATCAGACATGACTATAAAGTGAAGAATTGCCCCGGATAAATCTTTCTGTTCACCCATGTAAGTTTTCACCAAACCTTCCCAAAGGAAGGACCCCAACAGAAAAGATAGCATCACTATGTCGGCACAGTAATGTGTCATACACACTAGCACAGCTCCAAGTAAAATCCAGGTACCTCTGGATCACCTCAGACAAAAAAAAGAATTTAATAACTAAGTACCAAAAAATTAATGATCGAAGAAGAACTATGGAAAGTCAGAGGTGAAAAGAACTTTTAAGTTTTCTGGTCTACCTTCCTGCCCAGTGTTGTCATTGTGATTCTCCTGTGTTAGAAGTTGTTGGTAAGGAACACCCTCAAACAAATGTAGATCAGCACTGGCTCTGAAACTTAGTCATTTTTTTTAGGGTTTTTAATTATTTTTTTACCAAAAAAATTTCAAGTTTTATTCATGTTTTGTTGTTTTCTACAACCACCACATTTTTATTTTACCTTTTCCTTCCTCATAGAAAAGAAAAAAATTGGAAAAAACCAACATCATAAACAAGTGAATCTGGTTACCCATGTAACTCATTCCATACTCACTGGCCTCTACTCTCAAGAGAGGAAGGAGGGAGATATGAAACTTATAGTCTTTGAGATTTTTTCAAGCTCCTAATATGTTAAGGGGTTTATGCAGGGTCATATAACTTGAACTCTGTCAGAGGTAAAACTTGCACCTGCATCTTACTGGCTAAAGATTCAGCTTTCTAATCATGATAAAATGCTACCTATGCCTGATATGCTAATTCCCAAGAAGTAGCAATTCTAGACTCTGCTTGAATACCTCTAGTTTTGAACTCATTAGACTTCTCATTTAATTTTTTCTACCCTGAGGACTATCTATCCCATCTTATTCCAACTAAAAGAAAAGAGGGGGAAAATCCCTCCAAAATGACAGTAAACCTTTACATAATGCTATAGTTACAATCTTAAAACCAGAAGCAATAATAAAGCACTTTAACTATAAATTGAACAAAGAAATGAAAAAAATATATTCTATTCCCAGATGTGACAAAGTCATACATTGTTATGAGAAGAAAAGTAAGAATGTGTTTATAGACCAAAACCTAAAACTCTCAGATATATTCTGAGAATTTCTGATTTTCTACAAAATGCAAAATTAAACTAGTTGTCAGGTAGACTTTGGTTTCAATTCTGGCTCTACCATTAATTTACTTTTATGACCTCAGACTAGTCATGGAACTTTTGTAAGTCCTGGTTTAGAACATTCTAGGATTTAAATCTGGAAGGGAGATTAGCTATTTCAAACTCTTCATTTTGCAAGTGAGGAAATTTGGGGCTATTAAGTGACATGTGTAAGGCCATTCAGGTAGTAAGTAGCAAAGCTAGCATTTGAAATGCAGCCCTCAGACTCCAAATCTAATGTACACCTCCCACCATGCTGCCATCCCTACACTACCAAAAAAGAGGAAAGAGAGCAGTGATCTCTAAAGGTTATTCTAGCTCTAGCATAATGTTATGAGGTCTTTTTCTTCTGTAAATATTTATTTTTAGTCAGTGATTTCCAAACTTCTTGAATACAAGAACCTCCTTTTATTATTTAAAAAAATTAGACTCCCACATTATATATAATAGTTGTATTATTTCTGCCTATTGATTGAAAAATTAATGAGGAAATACTATGTCAGGAACGTCTTTAAATTAATTTATATATTACTAATCATAAGAAATGTGCAAGGTTGGATATGTACAAGACATCATTTACTTGGTCTATCAAAGGTATCTGCTCCTTTATTTTACTTAGATATGCTACATATTAAATATGAAGATCAAATTGACACTTCTTTGTTCCCATATGTATCCAGGAACCCGCTGCAACAATTTCATAGATTCCAAGGGTCCCCAGTATAGGTTGGGGACAACTCTTATATATTCAAACATTTTATATGTTATTCACTATGTGGAAACACAGCTCTGGACACAACATAGAGCAGGTTCAATTTTGAATGTGGCGCAAAAGAAAACAAGTATACATTTCTATGACTTGTTTTGCTTCCACTCCCATCAAACCCTAGGAATATTTGCACTTGATTCATTTATAGTTTTCTACTAGAAATCATCTATTCCTCTCATCACACCAGACTAATAGAAACCATTTAAACATTGAACAGGGAAGCTAAAAATCCATGTAAGGAAGAGAAATGTGATTCATATATAAGTCCAGTTAAAGGAATCTATATTGCCCACCTTTTTGAGAGTATCATTTCTATACTTATCTTGGAATTTGTTTTCAGTCCCTTCTTACAGAACCAAATAAACTTACAGAACCAAATAACCAATACAGTGATCTTCATAATATTTTCTAAGTACCTGGGACCAGTCTACTAACAGATATACTCCCCCAGTATCTTGTACAACTTTGGCTCCATACCCACTGTCCCAGATGTCACCATCTCTCAGTATCTCTCCTTGCTGTTCTAATTTCATTACTTCAAACTTTGCTCAAGAAATTGTGAGACTTTATGTGGGAACACTACTACTTTAGTTGATGCTGCCATTGCAGGTGGCATTCTGGTCCTTGTGGTTGCACAACCAGGAACCACTCCCTTTTCCCTTTTTTTTATTATTGTTTTCCATATTTCACTAATACTTTGAGTCTAGAAAATAGTAAGAGAAAAAAAATAAATGAACACCTTCCCACACCCTACTCAGTTCCCTGAAATCTCTAACCAGGGGAAAAGCTTTACAAACTTTCCTACAGAGTTGTTTCTTATATGTATTTCAAAGTCCCTGCAAGCACAAACATTTTAAGTTCTAACATCCCTTCCAGATCTAATGTTCTATGTTCTGACATTAGGTATTCTAAAGTAACTCCCAGATCTAATTTTATTTCCTTATACTATTAATCAAGGATTCATTTACTTCTAGCCATAATGCCATCATACTCTCACTTCTTTTTCTTTTCTTATTCCTTTCTTCAAGATTTGAACTCCCTTAGCGATCAAGACAATTGGTGATAGGGAAGGTTGGTTCTATAAGGAAGACTCAGAGAAGACCTACTTCTCCACAAAGTAAGTCAACAAAAATTTAAGTACCTACTAAGAACACTAAGATCTGGAGATATAATGAAAGGCAAAAGACAGTCCCCATTCTCAAGGAACTCAAAATTTAATGGGGGAGACATGTTAATAACTACATATATATATACACATATGTGTGTATGTACATATATATAAAGAAGCTATATACTGGGTAAATTGTTGATAATCAACAGAGAGCTAGCACTAGAAATAAGGTGAATCAGGAAAAGGCTTCCTTTAGAAGGTAAGATTTTAACCCACATTCAGAGGAAGAACTACAGGAGTGGAAACACAGAAGAAAAATAGCTGCTGGAACACTTGGGTTGATGAGGACATGATTGGGGATGTAGACCCGAAAAGACCACACCAACGTAACTATCAATAATATGTAAATAAGTCTTGACTGGCCACACATGTTAAAACCAGTGGAAATGCAAGTTAGCTACAGGGGTGGAGGGGGTTGAGGGGGTGAAGGGTAAATTAAAAACATGAATTATGTAACCATGGAAAATTTTTCTAAAAATAAAAAATTAAAAAGAATTAAAAAATTAAAAAAATTAAAATTAAAAAAAAAAGAAGGTAAGATTTTAGCTGAGACTAGAAAGAAGCCAGGAAAGCCAGGAGGCAAAGATGGAGAGAGCAATCCAGAAATTTAACAAGTAACATTGGAGAAACTAAATACCCATGTGGTATTGTGAAATGAGTGCTGGATTATGCATCAGAAGACGTAATCCTGCATCTGGATGATTGGGAAAGTAATTTCCCCTTCCTGAACCCTAGTTTCTTTTCCTGTAAAAGCCGGGTTTTTGAGTTGATGATTTATAATGTTTTCTATTCTGATATTCCATGTTTTGAGCTATTTCCAATGAAGCTTCTGTTCTTTAAGAATCCATCCAGGGCTAATATTCTATAGTCTATGCTTCGGTGTAATTTTAATACTCCATGCCCTCTCTTGTAATGCTATGTTACAAGATTTCTCCTAATTGTAATATTTTGTATTCTAAGGGTCTGAGCTAGAAAGTTTAAGGCTTCATAAATTTTGGGGTGTCATGCACCATTTAGACATTCTGGTGAAGCCTAGGGGCCCTTTCTCAAAATAATGTTTTTAAGTAATTGAAAGAAATTCTCAATTTCAGTTAGAGGATAGCAAAACTAAAAGCACATTCTTTTTACCTGTCGAAGTTGATGAGTCCCTTGTTCTGAAACAATGATAAGAATCAATTTAGTTTGTATTCTGACTAACTTGACTAATATTTTTGATGTCTTGTGTTCTTCATTGAAATAGTCTATGCAATAAGATTTCTTCCAGGTCCAAGGGTATATGCTCTTATGACTCATTCAACATGTATTTATTGAGGATGTAAAAACTCTACTCTAACAATCACAGTGCGCTTAGCAGTGACTAGGGAATAACTTGTATATGTACAGAATGACCTCACCTGTTATTGATGGCATAAAGTGCTTTTAAAATATTAATGGCTTTAAACATCCACAAGGCTTCTTGCCCTTTTTATCCATGCTTTAACAAGGCAAGTCAGTTTGACAATGAAATTGAATCTATTTGATACAGTCTTCCTCTCACCTTTCTGCCCTGAAAGCTTCCAAAAAGAGCTGCTCCATACTGTTTTCAGTGAAATTTCCCCCCTCAAGAGCATGGCTTATTTTCCAGTTAATATACTTATTTGATAATGTTGTTGTTTATTATTTAGACTGAGATTGGAGTGCCCAAATCTCCTGAGATGAAAAAATTAGTACAGGGATATGATCTTGTCTAATCAATGTAGTTAATTCCAGAATTTTCTGAAATATTGCATAGAATTATTTTTACTTCCTTCACTTATTTTGGGGAGAGGAGGGGCAACAGGAGGATAATAGGATTTAAAACCAGGAGGGACCTTCTAGGTGTTCTGATTCAACAACTTCATTTTGTGGATGAGGTAAACCAAGGTCCTAAGAAGAGCAATTACTTGCCCACAATTACATAAGATAATAAGTATCAGAGTTACAATAAAGGTGTTTTTTGTTTGTTTTGTTTTCTATTGCATATTAAACTTGGAAGCAAATAACTAGTGTGAACCATGAACAAGGCTGACTCATTGAATCTGTCTGTTACCTCTATTTTTCAGTCATTTGCAATCCACTGTTACAAAGTTCTGCCTCCACAAACATAGAAAATCACATAGCTATGATTTAGTAAGTGATATCCAAAATTTGCTATAGCTAAAATAATAATGGGCATCCCCAGGCTTTTTCTGATCCTGGGGAAACAGACATATAGATGAGTAACAAACAGGTCCATACTAAATTGACATCAAACCCAACCCCACCTTTTGATATCTCAATGAGTTATTTGGTCAATCAATACACATTTCTTAAGCATCTATTATGTACCAGATACTGAAGTAAGTTATGGGGATAAAAAGAAAGTTAAAGAAAGTTAAAGAAAAATCCTTTTCTCAAAGAGTCCACAGTGAGATAATACACAAATAAGTACAATGCAGTATAAATACAAAATAATCAATAGAGGGAAGGTACTAGAATTAAAACAGATCAAGAAAACTACCTTGTAGAAGTTAATATGTTATCTGTGGCTTGGCAGAAGCTGGAAAACAGTATGCAGAAATGAGGGGAAGACTATTCCAAGTATGGAGGACAGCTAATGAAAATTCCAAAATTTGGAGATAGAGTTTGGTTCCTTTGTATAGCTTTCAAGAATGCAGTCCCTTTCATACCCCAACCAGATGTCAGAGTAGTTATAATAGGTAATTGGTCTGTCATAGAGAAAGAAAATATGTCTAGTCATCTAATCATGGAATCATAGATTTAAAATGAAACAGAACTTGAGGTCATTTAGTCCAATTCACTCATTTTACAGCTGAAGAAACTGAAAAACTGAGAAGCTAAGTAATTTATCCAACATCAGATAGAAAATATAACACAAGGATTTGAACTAAGGTTCTCTGACTCCAAACCCAGAATTCTTATCGCTGTAACATGAAACAGGTAATCTTTCCCTCTTCAATTCTTTCTGTTGATTTTAATAAGAAATTTCCAAATACTTTGGTTGAAAGACTGTTGTGAGATAAATAGTACAATGTTGATATTTTAAGATGAGGAATATTTTAGATGACAAAACGGGCTTAAAGAAGATAATAGGATGATAGCAAAGATTAGCTGGAAGAGACGATAGAAGTAATATATTCCAACTTCCTAATTTTAGAGACGAAGGCTCATCCACAGTTAAATAGGTAGAAAGAAGCAGTTCTTCAGGTTCTGATTCCAGCATTCCTCCCACCCATACATTACATTAACTTTCTAGTTAAGAAACTTGCCCAAGATCACAGGACAAATGAATGCCAGAGGGAGACCCCAAACCTCTGGTCCTTGAATCTAGCCCCAGGGTTCTTTCAGTAATACTTGATATCTGCTTTGTCAATTAGTATTCAATATAATCTAATATGACAAACATGTATTAGTTGACTACTATGTACAAGACTGTGAGCTAGGTGCTGGTGATACAATGACAAAATAAACAACAATCTCTTTATCAAGGAGGATATAGTCCACTGGAAGATATTCCATGTCAATATAATACTATATTATGATATGATCATATATAATGATTTTTATATGTTATATAATTATATTACCACATACTATGTGATATGTCACATTATAGCATACCATATATATATATATACATATATGTGTGCATGTGTGCAATATATATTCATAGGGTAATTTGAGGATAATGAGTGAATACTAAGAACTAAGGATCAAGAATGTTTTCCTTTAGTAAGTAGCACATGAGCAGCCTTGAAGGAAGCTAGATATCCTAAGAGGTAGAGGTGAAAAAGAAGTATATTTCAGGTTTGTGCCAAAATGGAATGCTAAGTTTAGGGAGAATCAAGGAAGCCAGTTTGACGGGAATGAAAAGTGTGTGAAAGAACAATGAGCAATAAATTTGGAAAGGTAGACTGAAGATAGGTTATGAAAGACTTAAAATGTCAAGTTGAAGAGTGTGTATTTGATCCTAAAAAGAAATAGTATGTGCAAATTATGGATTTCACTCTTCATCAGATTCTAAGGAGGAAACAATAGTAAGTCAATCAATAAACATTTGCTAAATATTTGTGTATGTCAAGCACTGCTAAAGAGTAGAAATACAAAGAAAGGAAAAGACAGTCTCTGCCTTCAAGGAGCTTACAATCTAACAGGAAGATACAACATGTATAAAGAGTTTTAGCTGCAAATCATATGGAAAGCCCACACCCCCAAAAGCTATAGGGGTCAACTGCAAAGCAGATTATAATGTATCTTATTTAATGATATTTCCCCTAATAAAATCACATCAATTTCTGATGTAAAACCAATTTATAATGCCAAGAATTTGGTGACAAGAACTGTCTTCCCTGGGTCTTCAGTACCCAAAGCAGGACCTGCAGGAGCAGTTGCCAGGCTACATCTCCACAAGTTCTTCCCAGGGGAATGGCTGCAGGTGCTAGATTGAAACTGTTGATCTTTCAAGGGTTCTTGTTTTCAGAGACCTGGCTGTCTCCATCAGGATCTGATGGGACATGGTGGCTAAGTTAGTGGTGGTTATTTGACATGCCTGACACAAGCTGCCTTCTATCTTTCCTTCTGGGTGTCCTGCTAATCCAGCTAAGCTGGCTTTCCCGACAGCCCAGTGGGTAACAATTGATTGTCACTCTCCCTTTTCCTGAATATTAAGTATGATTTAGCTTATCCCAGAGACAAGGTTAACTTCTCAGGAGGCCTTGATTATAATAGAAAATTGATCATTAAAGCTACTACCATGACTTTAAATGTTTTCATGTTTTTGAGTGAGGGTCTAAAAGACTTTTGACTTTAGAAGAGATTTCATTTAGAGATAGTATAGAACTGAGGTTAGAAGAAAGAATGTCAAATGCATTGAGAAATGGAAGTTCACATTTTGACTTTAGGTAGCCTTTGACATTTTTAAGTTATTTAACTCTGGGAAAGTTCCTGAACCTCTCTGAACATGATCTTTCTCATTTGTAAAATGGAGCTAATACTATTTATTCTGCCCCTCTCAGACAGGCACCAAAGCCCTGTTCCAAAGGCCTCATAGCCATAATCTGGGGATGAGCTCTTTTGAAGAAGAGGCTGTTATCTCTACCAACTGCCACCCATAAAATAAGCAAGCCAGCCTAGATGAAGCAGTTCAGCATCATAAAGGAGAAATTATAGATAGCATGTGCCAGGGAAGTCAAAACACCACCACCATCTTGACTAGCATCTCCCCTCTGACGTTGATGGAGACAATTCAGGACCCTGAAATTTAGGAATGGAAACTCTTCCTTTAGGTTATGGCTTCAGTGTTTCCAATACGTTATGAAAAACTTAAAATGTAGAGTTGAAAAGATTGCATTTGATCCTAGAAGAAATAGTGTATGCAAACTGGATATCACGCCAAATTAGACTTTAAGAAAAATATAATGCTCAATCAATAAACATGTTTTTAAATGTCTACTATGTATCAGGCACTGTGTAAGTAGTGGGAATACGAAGAAAGCCAAAAGATAGCCCCTGCCCTCAAGAAGCTGACAGTCTAATGGGAGGTTACAACACATATGTAGGAAATGAATCCCTTTTTAATTTGGCCCACAACCACTCCAGCAGAGGCTCTGACTATAGCTGCTGAAGACCCACGGAAAAAAAATGTTTTTGTCGCCTCTGTCTTTGGTATTGTCAAATGGTTCGATATCAGAGACTGAGATGATTTTATCAGTAGCAAGGACATTAAAGAAGAGCATTGACATCTGCCTTATTGCTACCCTTTAAGGACCATGGGAGCATTCATCCGATTTAGAGCTGAAACCTCCCTTATGTCTTTTCTCCCCCACTAATAGGTGAGCTCCTTTAGACTGTCATATTTTTCTCTTTGCATCCTCAGTACTTGGCAAACAGTAAGTGCTTAATATGTGCTTCACTTTTTCATTCATTTATTCCTTCACACAGAGTTGCTGTGAGGAAAATGGTTCATAAATCTTAAAGTGCTATATAAATGGAAAGTTGTTATTATTAGTGGAAATAGTACTAAACTTACAGCAAGATGGACCTGAGTACACTGCCTATTTTTCATCATTACTAACTCTGCAAACATAGCTAAATGTTAGTCGGTCTTTAAATATCTAATTTATAGATGAGTTAAAAGTATTTTGGTCAGTGGAAGAAGTTTCCATATGAGAAAAAAACACAGTCCCTGACCTACTGATATTTATAAATTTGTGTATGTGTGTTACATTTATATGATTATAACAGGCACGTGTAAATATATAATTATACATGTATGTGTAAGTATATATGTGTATGCAGATATGTATTATATATTACCGTGAACCTGACCCTTGATCTCAAACCCAAGGTCTTCTGACTTTTGATTCAGTACTCTACCAAATGTATGATCTACCTTTTCCATTGACTAGCATTCATTACATTAATACACCACGTCCTTACCACATGTAAGGCACTGGCTAGATACTGGGGATACAAAGACAAAATAAAGAATAGGCCCTCCCTTGAAGAGTTTATAATCTACCAGAGGTCTTTTAAGTGTTTTGCATTTGTGTATGTATATATTAGAAACCGTGTGACACAGTAGTTTGAGTTGACCTTGGAGTCAATGGTCAAAAATGTATGGGATCAAGTCTAATCCCTTTCACATCCTGACTGTGTGATTCTGAGCAAGTCATCTCATCTCTCAGGGCCAAGGAAAGTCTCTAAGATTATAAATTGGGGAACAGTTGCCAACATACACTGATAGAGGGAGTTTCCTCAGCAGGAATAAGAACTCCCTACACAAATTAAATCATAGATCATATATATGTATATACAAGGTGTTTTAATATTTAAATATACATGTATCTGTACACGAAAGTCTTTTGGGACAACCTGCACATGCATATGTAATATATTTAAATAAATACTGGGTATATGTTTGTATATATGTATATATATATATATAAACTCTGAGTTCATCCTATGCTATATATGTGTATATATTCATATTCATGTTATCAGTGTCACTTAAGTAATATACCATAACTCTCCTGTGCAAAATCTAACCTTGGGAAAGGATTTTTTTTCCTTCAGTCTAAAAAAAAATCCAGGTCTTACAAGGGACAATAATGTTTACAATCAGCTGAGTGACTGTATTGGTTTTATTTTAGAGCCTACATTTTGTGTATTCTTTCTTGTGGTAGTTGAAAAGTAGGTAAAGATGGAAGTTTAGTTTCTTCCCTTTCATCATGAAATCTGTTTGTTGTTTCTTTCTTGTTTCTTTTTTTTTTCCTTGAGATGTCACCTGAATAGTACAAAGTGACACAGAGAAATAGCACCAAAAGAAGTTTCTTTTTTTTCATAGTCAGGCTATAACAGATGGTCTTGTTCATCAAGAAAAGATGCCTTATTCAGTGTGACAAGCATTGCACAGTTCAGAGGTATAGGAGGAATCCTGAGCTACTTGCACCAACCATTCTCGATGCCTTTCAGATGTGAAAGAAAACTAGCTCCCTCTTTTTGTTCCAGCCTGTACAGTGAATGAACTCTTGGATTCCTTTGCTGTTTGTAGAGCAATGGGCCCATACCATGGAAATAGGAATGTCTTTGTAGCTATTCATTATGATTGTTTGTCAAATTGAATAAATGATTGTAAAATATAAGGAGCTGGGTATGGGACTAGATTACCTGAAAGTTACCTTTTCATTCTAAATTCTATGTTGATAAATTCTATATTCTATGTTGAGGCATTCTGTTGTAAGGTCCCTTATCATTGACATTCTGCGTTCTATATTTTGACATTTTCTGTTCTAATGTTCCACCTATACTATTCTTCTCCTCTAGGTTTTCATATTATCTCTTACAGTCCTTTTCTGTTATAGTATTCTGTGTTCTAATATCTTCCCACAATTCTCTACCATTGTATTTTTCTATGTAATTTTCTATGTTCCTTCAAACTCTAGCATTTTTTCACAGTGATTTTATTTACAATACACCTAGGACATAGAGAACATGTTAAAATATTCTCTTTACAGATAAAGAATCCAAGATTTAGAATATTTAAGTATCAAGTTTGGAACTGAAATCCAGATCTTTGGTTCTAAAACCAGTGATCTTTCTATTACATCACATGCCCCTCAATGTATCTAAAACTATTTATAATTACTACTATACGTATACATATATATGCAAGAAGAAGCATGAGCTAGAGTATTTATATATATGCACATATATTCACATATACACTATATATATACACATGCATAGATGTTCACATGCACATTTGTGTACATTTTGAGGAAAGACCTCTGACTTCATTAATATAGGGAACTTTCAATGAGGAAATTATGTCCCTGGTTTCCTTACCAGGAGTATAAGTTTCTTATAGTTGGGTCCTGCTAAGCATGTGTGTGAATACATGTGAATAAACATATATACATGCATGTATATATATGCATTATATATTCATATGTATATGCATATCTATATTATTGGTGTCACAAAACTTATTGCCTATAAGTGGGAAGGAAGGAAGGAAGGCTTAGAAAGATCTGATGATTTTTCCACAGTCCATCTCTTGGAAGTATTAGAATTAGGGCTTGAATCCAGAAAGACTAGAACCTTTTTATTACATCACATTGTATACTTGTTAGATCATACTTTCTAGGTATTCTGATTCATCACCTCCTACAGTGATTTTCTTTTTCTCTTATCTTTCTCATCTTCTTATAGTAAAGAGAACAGATTTAAGGTACTAAAGACTGAAGGTTAGAAGATGATAGAGGATGTTTGAATCCCCCCTCTCCTCTCTATTAATTTACAGAATCCAGATCAGTTTCAAGGAAAAACTCACAGAATGGAATTTGGAGACAATGAGTATAACAAGGTCAATGCATCTGTCAGACTACCTATCAATCACTCATCTTCCAGTCACTCTCCAAGGATCTGTAAGGAAGTTAAGCTGCAACTGGGATTGGTGAGGAACAAAAGACTTCCAAAGTCTTTCTGGCTCCCAAAGTGCTTTTTCAAGCCTATTGGGAAACTCCAAAGTTTCCTCAAGAGCACAGAGCCCATCACCCTCAGCAAATGTCCAAGGACAGGAATTTGCTTAACGACTGTTGCAGCACTCACCAAATTTACCCCTATCTCTTCACCCCTATCTCGCTACTGGTTCTCAAGAAACGAGCATTCTCCATCTGTCCTTGAAGCAGGCCCCTCTGTGAAGTGATTAAAACGTTCTTGTGGTGGATAAACTCTATGCAATTTTCCAAAAGTCATCATCTCGACATTTCCCCAGTCACTGCAGAGCATCTTGCCTCCAATTTATGTGCACGCTCATTTGTTTTCCTTCCGACAATCTTTGAGACACTCTATCCAGTGACCTCTGGCAAGGGAGAGAGAGACCCACTTTTATGCTGGCATTATGCAGAGGCAGTGACAAATTGGTCTATTTTTTATGCCTGACAGAAATGGGTGGGGTGGGGAAAAGGGGAGACATTAACTCAGAACATCTCCTGCTTTGCCTTACACAGCCCAAGATAAGTACTTTTTAATCCTCCCCTCTCTGATCTTTTCCTTTCCTTCATTGAAACCTATAATGGAAAAAAAAAAGTCTCCCCATGGGGGCAGACTTAATGCCTATTCTACTTATTGGATTTTTAATGGTAATAATTAATGTTATTTAAATAAGCACTTTAAAGTTTGCAAGGCACCTTCTTTTCAACAGCAATGTGAGTACAAATAGTTGTATTCCCATTTTATAGATGCAGAATGTGAGGCTCTGAGTTATTGAGTGAACCAACCTAAGATTTAATAAGTATCTGAGCCTGGTTTCAAATCTAATTGTCCAAAATGCTGGTCTATTATTGTAACCAGTATGAATCTCATTTCAGCAATGGGTACATTTTGTCACTAACTTTCAGACTCAATATTTCCCAAATGGACCTCTGAAAGCACCATATAATGGAATAAGAAGAGGCCTAGATTTATATCACAGGGTCAGAAATTTAAAGTTGAAAGGGACATTGGAGATCATCTTGTTTAACATCTTCACTTTATAGATAAAGAAATAAAGATCTTCAAGTGATTTGCCCAAGGTCAGTTAGATAGTAAATGGCAGAGGTAGAATTGGCATTTGGTTTCTCACACTGCAAATCTAGTACCCCTGATCTAGGTTAAAATCTAGACTCTTCAATTTTTTAGATCTATTATCTTGGATATGTAATTTCCCTTTTCTGGACTTCATTTTCCTTGTCTATAAAATCATCGGATTGGTGTATTTGATCTATAGGATCTTTCAAATTCTGATCTATTTTCCATAAAATGGCTCCAATTCCTGCCTAGCTCTAACCATTTAGGAGCCATGAATTATACAACTCATGCTGATTCTTATATCAAACACACAATTAATAATAATAAATAGCAACAACTAGAATTTCTATAATGCCTATGTGTCAGGTGAGGTAGCTAGATGGTGCAGTGAATAGAATGCTGGGCTTGGAGTCAGGAAAACTCATCTTCCTGAGTTCAAATCTGGCCTCAGATAATTATTAGCTGTGTGACCCTGGGCAAGTCATTTAACTTTGTCATAGTTTTCTCCTTTGTAAAGTGAGCTAGAGAAACCAATCCAGTATCTATGCCAAGAAAAAAAAACCCAAATGGGGTCATGCCACAACTCACAAACAAGTGAACAACAGCAACATGTACCAGGTATTATTTTAAGCTCTTTAAAATATTTTCTCATTTCATCTTCATAATAACCTGGAAAGTAGGTACTAGTATTACTACCCAATTCAACATCTGAGAAAACTGAGACAAACAAGTTATGGGACTTGCTTCAGGTCACACAGCTAGCAAATGGTCGAAGCTGAATTTGAACTCAGGTCTTCCTGGCTTTGTGCCCTGAGATCTGTCCACATAAAAGACAGGTGTTGACCTCCAAATAACAATAATGATTTGTTTCTGTAAATGAATCTTCTATTTTCAAAAGTCCTTTCACCTCTTTTTCTTTTGATTTCTTTTTTGATCCTGGAAATATATCCAGAAGGTAGATATGGGAAGAGATAAATCCTCCCATTTTATAGGTCAGGAAACTAAATTTCAGACTGCAATATCACTCATACATGATCTCACTTCCCTCAGTCCCCACAATCCTAATCAGTGGGCAAGTCCACTCTATTTATTTTGTGCCTTACAAGAAGCCATCTCCCTTAACTTGAATATTCTGCCTTCTCACCCTGTGCCTCTTAGAATCCCTGGCTTATTGGCATAGGTCATGCCCTCCCTTTTGCATGAGATTATCTTGAACCTCCTGGTTGCTTATACCCTACTCTTGTCTATGGAATTACCTTGAATTTATTTTGTTTACATTTTGCATTTTCTAAAATGCAAAACTGTTGTTTTCCCCATAGAACAAGTTCCTTGCCAACAGAAACTTCTGTTTTTGTTTGTATCCTGAGCACCTAGTTTAATGCCTGGCACATAATAGACACTTGGAAAAATGCTTGTTGATTGATTGATTGATTGATTGATTGATCCTTCTGTACATATTCCCCCCAGATAGAAAGCATATATTTTCTTTTAAAGCTCCTAGTAGACATTTGTATCATCAAACACCTGGAAAATCAGGTGGAGCCACCTGTCCTGAATGCTTAGCAGATTCTGGGAAGAAGCATGATTTTGATAGACCTTCATTTAGCACATTATTATCAGCAAGGTATTGTTCACAATTCTTTAACACAGTCATGTCTTGACCTTATAGAGACAATCTCAACCCAGTTAATTCAGAACCACCTCAGAGTTTGTTTAGTTGATGGTATCTCCTGTTATTTTAATTGCACATTGGAAGAACACACCCTATGCCAATCTCTGATGCCAGTGGCTGTTTATGGCCATAATACTGGAGTTAATAGCATATCTAAAACTTACCCCTTTTGAATACCAAACTTCCCCAGTTTTTCTTTCTGAGCTATTGTATGCAGTAACCAATAAAAATGATGCTTATAATAAGTGATTATCTGAATGCTATAAGCAATAATGGTTCTTCATTTTAATTTTTTAATTTTTTTTCAAGATCTGGTTTCCACCATCAATGTAAAAGCAAAGATTGAGGCATGGAAAAAAGAAAAGTAATCAAGAATTTTTTTCTCCATCCTCAAATGCCTTGCATTAAGGGTTTGCTTTTGGTTTTCAGGTCAAATAAGGAATAGGGTTGAGTTGCATGGTAATTGAATGAAAAAACTGTGTGAACTTCCTCAAGACCTCTCTTTGTGTTTATATATTTTTCTCCCACTAGTCATTAGGAAAAAAAAAGATACAAGAATAACACTTAACTAAATCAGATGCAGATGGGCTGGATTTTTTTTTTATCATTTTAAAAGCTTTTGTTTTTGTAAAGAGAAGAAAATGGGCAATATTCCCTTGTTTTTTCTTAAGGGAAAAAAAGCGTATGCTTTTTAATTTGAAATGGAGTATTAATGGTGTTATCCATAGGGAATTGTCGTGCTATAGCAGAGTGTAGATAATGTGCTTTACTCTCTAACATTCTGGCATCATCTCTTTTGGCTTGCAGATGTAGTGGCATATCACATTATTATAGCCTTCCAAAGACAATGTTTTATGTTGATCCCAAGAGTGGGCTTTCTGAGAGACTATCTCACTAGGTAATCTATTTTTTGTTTGCTTTATTGAATTGGAAAAATCAATTTGGTGGGAGTAAGATTCAAAATAAATAGAAGACAGGGAATCATTGCCATCATTATCACCATTGTAATAATAGTATTATTATTGCAATGATGATACATTATTATTACAATGTGTTATTACAATAATCATTGCAATTATAATTACATTTAATACTTATATTTATTATATATGCATATTATTAATATAGATAATGATGATATGATGATGATGATATCTATCCATTTTTCCCACGGTGCCTTAATTGGAGTTAAAGGACTTCCTCTCAAATCCCCTCAGTTCACCTGTAATTCTTCTCACACTCCAGCAGATGGTAAACATTCTTTTTTGTTACCTATGTGAGTTTTGGACAAATCATTTAATCTCTCTGAACCTTAGTCTCATCTGTAAAGTGAGAGGGTGTTGGATTAGAAGGCTTATAAAGTCCTTCCTAGCTTTAAAAGTCAGATCCTAAGAATTTCATTCATTCAGAGTCTTGGGGAATCAGGTAATATCTCCAACCTTTGGTTTCCTCATTTACAAAGTGAGCTTCTACTAGGTGAGTGATATCAAAGTAAAACTGAAATGGAAGACCACTAATCTATATTTAAGGATCCCCTAGACCTCATATTGTTTTAATTTTAAAATGTAATATTATTCTTGTCATTATATTTTATTTACTTTGTTACATATTTCCCAGTTATATTTTCATCTGTTTTGTGATGCATTCAGGGATGTTGCCTGGCTATAGGTCATATGTTTGACATTTTGTACTAGGCAACTAGATATACTCTATACTTAAAAGCACCTAGGTGGTGCGATATGTGAGAATTAAGGCAAGGAATGGAATTATAGGGCACTAACTCTGGAATCAGAAGGATCTAAATTTAAATTTAGTTTCAGACTTTTACTTGCTGTGTAACCTGGGCAAGTAAATTAATCTCTGTCTGCCTTAGTTTCCTCTTATGTTAAAGGTAGCTAATAATAACACCTACCTTCCCAGTGGCTATAAGGAAAGAATATGATAATGTACTCCATGAGCTTTGAAAAACCGTAGAACTCTCTCAGTTCTAACTTTATTACTATTATCTTCCTAAGGTCATTTTCACTTCCAAATCCTATAAGCCTATATTTCTTCATATACTCTTTGGTCAAGCCAAACTAGATTTTTTTACCAGCCCCCTGATCAAAGTTGAAGCAAGGTTCAGTTTCCCTCTTCCCAACTTTGCTAGCTTTGTTGATGGCATCACCATTTTCTCAGTCACTCAGGTTCCAATCCTCAGAGAAATTGTTTACTTTTCTCCTCTCCATAGATAGAGGTTAAACTAGATGGACCGTTGAGATCTCTTCCAACTTTGCAATTCCATTTTGTGATATAATTTAAAAGTTAGATAACCCTTGCATCAGAAGTTCCCTCCTCATATAAAAGAAATAAGTAAATTTGGGAGGATTTCTTTGTTCATTTAAGAATTTAGTTCCTCGCTATCCCTCCCTCGCAACCACATTACTTCCACCATTTGGTTTAGACAACAATTTCCCGTATATGCATGATCATAAGGCTCAAACAATTTTATTTAGAAGTAAGAGAACTTACATGATATAGCACATACACACTAAAGTTATCCAGAGTCTGTAACAACAGTGGTGTGAAACTCAAGTAGAAAAGGATGAGCTCACTACATATTGACCTATAAAACCACAAATTAACATTACCTGTGTCGTATTTGTATATTATATGTATTTATAATTTTTTTGTTAACAATTTCCCAATTACATTTTAATCTGGTCATGGTGGTACTTAAGAATTTTGTGGCACATTGATACCTTAGAGACTTACATTATTGCCCTGAGTTTGCCCTTCATTTGGATGCCTGGAGCCTTTCAGTACTCCCATTCATGGATGGCACTTTTGTCTGAATGTAAAATATTTTTCTTTTCTGAAAGCCTTTGACTCTAGCCACCTTCAATTAAGGGGATCATTACTCCCTTTGCTACTCCCTACTGGTGCCCTCCACAGATCCTTTCTCTACATTTCGTGTCAGCTTCCAGCAGGTTCCGGTCATTCATTATAGCTTACTTTGTGAGTCTTCTTATTCCCCCACAGTTCTTCTGTAATTCTCCTCACACGCCAGCAGATGGTAAATATTCTTTTTCCTAGGGGACCAGGACTTTAACATGGCCAACAAAGGAAAAATAATTTTTTTGGTCTCATCGTAGGTTGTTTTCTATTCAAAACACAGCCTAAGAATAGAGAACTTCTCTGTTTTCTTAAACCATCTTTTAAAATACTCCCACTAAATGGCCCACGAGGAAATGAAAGGTATTTGTGGATAATTGGGGAGAGAATAAGACACTCCCTACTTAGGTCCACAGTTCCAAAACTCACACAGAAAAGATAGTTCCAAGGAGGCTAGGTAAATCATCTCTGCTTATATAAGTAAGACTCTTTTTAATTACACATTAGTTTATGATGTCTTATCAGAGGTATATTGAAGCCAAGTGGGATCAGAGCAGATTGTTAAATATTCAGTATGAGAATTTGTACCTTAGAAATCAGCAAATACTATAAATCTGAGCTTAATTTATTGTTTTATTGCTTGTCTGGATTTAAGAAAGCAATGGGGAAAATGTTGATAATGCAGATTAAATTTAAAAGTGTGACACAGAGAGCTGGTTGTTAAACATTTACCTGAACAACCCTGCTTATTATTTTCTCTGTTCTCAGGTGATGTATCTATCTCCTGCTCATATCAGTACTTATTGATGACCAAAGGCAAGTCAATAATTTCCTAATATAATTCCAATTAGTTGAGGATATTCAAATTACTTGCTGCTGCTTCCAGGAAGAAATTTAGGAGAGGGGAAGAAGAGGCCATCAAGCCTATCCATATGATTACGACATGAGGAAAGGGAAAGTGTTGTAAAAGTCACTACAATTAATCTCCAAAAGAATTTACAAACAAATTTGTTTGCAAGGCCAATTTCAACATTTGGGAGATATCTAAGATAAGTAAGAGTGTGACTGTACTCAAGGAGTTTTTCAGTCTAATTGAGGACAAAATATGTGCAAAAAAATTGTAAAAAATAATATAAGATGAGCCTATGACATAAATAATATGATGACTAGACTCCTAAATTGTATACTTTATATTCAATACTTACATTTTCTTAGTTCCTTGTAATCTGACTTTTACCCTCACCAATCTATTTAAACTACTCTCTCCAAGGTCACTAAAGACTTCTTGATTGCTAAGTGCAATGATCTTTTGTTTCAAACCTTACCCTCCTTTATCTGTTACATTTCATACTGTTGACCAACCCTACTTCTTGAATACTCTCCCTTTCTTTGGCTTCCAAGAGATATTTTTCTCCTTCCCTATCTAACCTTTCTCTCAGCATCCTTTCACAGGTTCATCACTATCTTCTGATTTCTAGCTCAGTGGCTCCCCAAATTCTGTCCTAGACCCTGTTCTCTTTTGTCTATGTTTAATTCTGTTGTCTTCCCTTTGATATTCTTCTCCAGTTTATCTTAGTTATATCTCCTTTGTACTTAGTTGCTTGCATATTCTCTCTCCCAGTAAACTGAATTACTAGAGAACAGGGACTATCTTGCCTTTCTTAGAATCCCTAGTGCTTAGCAGGGTGCTTGACACATAGTAAGCCCTTAGTAAATGGATAGGAACTTGCTTAGATTTTACTTTTATATTCACAGAACTGCATCTTCCACACAGTTGTTGACCTGAGGATCTAAATTCAATTTAAGACATGCCTGAAGCCTGTGCTAAGGTACTTGCCTAACTTGTTTTCCTGATTCTAGCCCATCTACCTCCCACCTCCATTTATCTTTCACATAATTTCTGAAATAATTTTACCAAAGTACCTGCCTGATCTGACCATGTCACCCCTCTACTAAATTAAAAAAAAAAAAAGCAAAAATATTTCAGTGACTCCATAGGTCTGACTTCTCCACCTTAATTCACATTACTCTTTTCATATACTCCCTATTCCAACCAAATTGGACTGTCTGACCCAGCTATTCCTCCCACTAGCATTGAGGTCTCCTGACTCCCTGAAAGCACTCCCTCTTCTTCTAAAAATCCTTCTCTTCTTTCCTGTACCAGATCAAGGGTCTTTTCTTCCATAACATTTTCTTTCATTTCCCCAAGCTGCAAGTGTTCTCTTCCTCCTCCAATTTTCTAGACCCTTTGTCCAATTTTCAGTTTTGCCTCCATACAATCTGTTATGTTGTGCTTATTAGTGTAAATGCTTTATTTCATTTCCCTCCCCATTCCACTTCCACAGAGAACGCAAACTCCTAGAAATCAGGGATTTTTCTTTATCTTTTTTTTTCAAACCCTTACTTTCTGTCTTAGAATCAATACTAGGTAATCATTTCCAAAGCAGAAGAGTAGTACGCACAAGAAAGATTTATATTGAAAGACAGAAAAGGGGAAAAGATTCCAGGCAGAGCAAACAATGATAATGAGGCAGCTAAATGGCATAGCAAATAAAAATATTAGATATGGAATCAAAAAGAACTGATTTTGAGTCTAGTCCTTAGATACTTATTAATTGTGTGCCCAAACTATTTAAGTCACTTAATGACTTTCAGCCTCAGTTTCCTTATTTGTAAAATGAGGATACCATTATTACTTCATAAAGTAATTGTTAGTATAAAATGAGATAATATAATTAAAAAACATTGTTAACATTGAAGCACTATATGAAGGCTAACTGTACTGTTATTCTTCCTTTATTTTTGAAGAGATCCAATGACATGATGTCTTGACTTGCCTGTGAACTGAATTTAAGTGAAGGATAGTTACATAAAGTCATCAGCCTCACTCTCTCTTCTAGAGTCATCAAAGTCCAAGTGGCAAGACAAAAATAAGGATGCTGGGCAATGGCCCAAGATACAGTGAATGATTTTGGTGTCTTCTATATCTGACCAAACTCTGCTCCAGGGTACCTGCTCCAGTTGCATTCCTGGCTGTTGGAAAGAATTGTTTTTATCTGCTCATTCCATTAGGGAAAGTCTTCACATGCTCCACAGGCTTGGGATAGGAAAACCCATAACTCATTGATGGGTTTGAGGCCTGTCCATTACCCTCAGCCTGGTTTAGTCATCTGCCAAAATGGTATTGTCAATATTAATATAACATTTTAAAATTTAGAAGCATTTTTCCACAATAACTCTGTGATATAGAGAGTAAGTATAAGTATAAGCATCCCCTTTCTTTCAGAAATGCAAAGCCTAAGGCCCAGAAAAAGGAAATAATTTTCCCAGGGGCTTACCTTAATGTTAGAGCCTACTTAGAGTCATACCCATGTCTCCTGACTACTATATCCCATGCCCTTCCTCCATATACTTTTTTTAATTAATCGAATTTATTTACAGTGTCTCAGGCCCTTCTTCCCTTCCCCTCATCATAGAAGGAATCATCCAGGAGACATATATATGTATATATATATATATATATATATATATATATATGTGTGTGTGTGTGTATATGCATATATATACACACACATATATAAATTATGTCTTTCATGTTTCTATTTTTCGGTTCACTCTCTAGAGGCAACATTTGCAATTTATTCTTCAAGTATTAAATCTGTATCTGTCTATGATGTTCTTTTGGTTTTGCTCATTTCGCTGTTTATTATCCTATGTAGTTATTTCCAAGTTTGTTTTTTAGCCTGCTCACGCTTCTTATGGAAAGGTAGTATTCCATCATAATCACATACCACCATTTGTTTAGCCATTTCCCAATTTATAGGAGTCCTTTCACTTTCCAGTTCTTTGCCAACATAGAGTGCTACTATAAATATTTTGGAGCACATAGGTTCTGTTCCTTTTCCAAATGGTATTGCTGGGTCTAAGGGTGTATATAGTTTTATAACCCTTTGGGTATAATTTTAAATTGCTTTCCAAAATGGTTGGTTCAGTTTATAGCTTCACCAACAGTGTATTAGTGTCCCCTTTTTTCCACATTCCCATATACTTTTGTCTAGCCCTCTAAATTGAGTCCTCACCCTCTGAGTATGCCCTCTCCCATATAGGATTAAATTATTCTAGGTTTAAATCCACAAACTCATTTCAAATCAAATGGTGTTGGGGAAAGAGGAAGTAAAGGAAAACTAAACTAAGATGGCCTTTAAGATTTCCTCAAACTTTATGATTCTATCACACGCCTATTCTATTCTACCCTATCTTACCTTACTCTATTCTAACCTATGTTATCCTGTCCTATTCTACCCTACCCTATCCCATCCAATTCCAATTCCATCTCTATCCCCTCTCATCCTATCATATCTCATCCCATCCTATTTTATCCTATCCTATCCTAGATTAAAACAAATGCCACCCTTGCCCTTGTCTATTGACCAGTGCTCACCTTTGTTCCCCAGCCCAGGCAATCAGCTTCAGTGAAATTGGAAAAGCACCATCAACCTTTTCCACGATAATGTCAGGGAACTTGGGGGAAAATGTGGTGCAAGCTGAAATTAGCTCTGAGCCACTGTGTTGCTGAGAGTGTTGTAATGTTTTTATTTTAGAGCCTCTTTCCGCTTGTGTTGCATGACTAAAGATCTCAGATCCTGCCCCACATGTATCAAGTGAGTGAATTTTACTTGTATTTTTTAAAATTTGTTTTCAAGGATATCTTGCTGCTAGAAAGACAGTTTAATCAGCAGATATACAGAAAGATGCAGAGAGGAGGATGAATTCACTGTGAATAGTGGCAAGGGCCCTGGAATGAGATTCAAGATACCTGCATTCTCATTTTGATTCTAACATGTGAACTTGTGCAAGTCAATTTCCTTTCTCTGAGCCCTAATAAAAGGTAGTGGGGCAAAGGATCTAGAATATCTCCCACTTCTCTTCCAGCTCTAATGTAGAATATACTATATTCTAACATTCTGTGTTCTAAGATCCCCTCCAACTCTGACGTGATACATTCTATGTTCTAGCATTCTACATTTTTAGGTCCCTTCTCTGAATCCCAGCATTCTATGATTCTAATGCAGGGTCAGTAGAAAAGGAGAGAAAAACTGAAGGTAGGATTGTTGCTTGAAGGATAGGAAGGATAAGGCCAGAGTACTAAGGCAGGTGCCTAGATTGAATCCCCTTCTCCTTGCCATTTCCTGACAGCAAAGGAGACTCACTTATTTAAATTATTCAATGATAGGGAAGAAAATAGATATGTCTATCTTTAGAAGATCAAAACAGAAGAAAAGGAAAAACAAAGATTCCAAATGCTAAATTACTTGAGCTTATAACATAGGGGAAAATAGAAATAGTTGTGTGAGATGAGTCCAAGAGACCTTCTTGAAAATGGATCACTGTATATATTGCAATACGTGGATTTAAGCTACATTGCCTGGCAATGTGGGCTTCTTAAAGAAGGAATAAGCAGGGTCTAGGGGGAAATCAGAGTCTGTTTATGCTTTATAGTTTGTATAAAATAAAATATGTTTGGTGGAAAAATTGATCCCCATTCATTTTCTCATTCAGATTTTATTACCTCTATTCCCAGCTAGGTTTGGTCTGCACTATCCCACTTTATGTGAAGGAGGGAGGTCAGAGCTTTTCTCCTATCTCTCAATAATTACAGGCCTCTGAGGGAAGATGGCCTTACAAAGGAATTGTATAAAAGGTTTAAAGATTTTACGATGAAGGATTTGGCCCTTGCACAATTATTAGTTTTAAAAGGTGCTTCGCCGCCATAGCCAGTTGTACAGCTATTGATCCTTTGACAAAAGGAAGACACTTACCCTTGGACACCCACACATGAGCTGCAGCTCAGTGTCTTTTAAATGGAGATAATAAAGTTGTGTAATAAGACTCCCCCTCAGGGTTGGGAGATCTCTGGTCACCACTCCTTACATGGAGGGAAGCAGCTGCTTCTTGGACCAGTGTCTAAAATTTCTCTTTTCTCCTAATGGCTAAAAGTTCTTTTTTAAAAGTATATATTATACGTATTCTTTGTCCAAAAGCAAGCAAAGTAACACAGCACCTAATAGCCAGCGAGTCTTTACTAAGCCTCTTTTGTGAGTCAGGCGTTATACTAGACCCTAAAGATGAGAAGACAAAAGTCAAACAGCCTCTACCCACAAGGGGTTTGTAATCAAACCTGGTGACTGCTGGGGGATTTTTCGGTTTGGGTTCCTAGAGAGACCAAAGGAAATCTTACCCTGCAGCCAGTCCATAAGACTGAAAGTCAGTCCAAAAGCCAAGGGGAATTATTAGGGCACCAATGAAGCTTGGTCACTGGTGGCAGTGACCTTCCGAGGGTACAGATTTGGGCTTATCTGGTTGTTTCAGGTCTGCCGAGAGAACACAGACCATCAGAGTTGTGTCATTTTAATGGATCATTTGAGGGCAGTCTGTGTCTAAATGAAAGTTGGTCTAAAATGTCTTTGGTTGAATGCAACATTTGTGGGGGCATTTGCAGCTAAGAATGCAGAATGGAAGTAGTTAAGTAAGGTTTTGTATATTCCTATTACAGGAGAAAGGAGTGGGAGGGCGCAGTTTATCCAGGTTCAATGTATTTAGTCTGTGGCAGAATGAGGGATGGTATAATTCAGTCAAATAGAACATTATGATAACAATGTTTTCTTTCTTCCACAGGAGACAAAGTGCATATATTTATATATACAAAATAATTCTAAGGGAAAGTTAACGCAGGCAGAACTCACTATTCCCACTTTGGGGATAAGGAAAGGCTCCTTTGTAGAAGGTGGCAATTGAGTTGAGCCTTGGGAGAAATTAAGGGTTTCTAAGAAGCAGAGTAGAAGGTAAGATTTATTGGGGGATATGAGGGGTGATGGGTGAGAGGGGTCAGTCAGTACAAAAGAACAGAGATGAGAGATATAGTGGCTTCGATGAGGAACAGCAAGAAAACCAGCTTTAGCTGTACTGGACTGTACATGAAGGTGAGTAATATATAATATGGATGGAAAGAGGCATGGAGCCAGGGATGTGAATGGGCTCAACATACCAAACAGGAATTTAATCTTTGAAACAATAGGGAGCCACTGGTATTTATAGAGAAGGAGAATATCATTGTGGTTTAAGAAAATCACTTTGGCGCTATTAGGAGAGTGTATTGGAGTGGGAGGAATCTTAAGACAGAGAGATCAGTTAAGAGGTTTCTATGCCAGTGATAATGATATTTTAAGTTCCTTGAGAGGTTTTGGACCTGAATGGCCAGAAAAATGGTGGTGTCCTCAGCAGAAATAGGGAAGTTCTGAAGAGGGCAAGATTTAAGGAAGAAATATAATGAGTTCTGTTCTACCTGTAAGTCAGGAGTAAAACCCAAGTCTTCAAACTTTGGGTCCAGAGATTCTTGGTTGTATTTTTCCCATTATATAATGCTTCTTTTTCATCTGAGTACTGTTTGTTCCTAATAACTATCTTTAAGAGTGAGGTGAATTATGATAATTAGAGTGTGATTTAAGGTGTGATTGGCCACTCCTATTTTTTCTTCTTGTGCCAGATCAAGGGAATTGTGCCTTGTCTAACAGAAATGGTTCCAAGAATCATAGGATGCTAGAATTTGCAGCATCTTTAGGATATATAATATTATAGCTAGAAGAAGCTTTAGAACATGGAATGTCTAAATTGGAAGGATCTTTGAACAATACTTTAAAACAGACCATGGTCATCCAGTTCAGCTCTGCTGTTTACATATTAGTCAAATGAGCCCCAAGAATGAGAAGCAAATGACATATCTAAGGCCACTGAGTGTCATTAACACAACCAGAATAAGACCCCAGTTTCTTCTCTTCCATTCCAAAGTATTTTCCTGTGACACAGGACTATGTGTCCAGGAACTATTTCTAATCCCAGCATCAGCAGGAGTATGTTGCCCCTCCCACAACTATTTGTCTTCATTGTCATCTCCAGGGCTTCAGGCTAGACTGTCTCCAGATTAGTAGTTGATGCTGGGACTGCAAGCTGCCATGGTATCAAGATCTCAGTATAGTACAAAAAAGTAATGGAATTGACATCAGAGGAATAGGATGTAAGTCCTGACTGCTTCTGACTTCCTGTGTTGCTTAGGCTAAGCCATTTAGTCTTTCTGAGCATCAGTGCACTGATCTCCAAAATGAGGGTGATTAGATTAGATGATCTCCATGGTTCTTTCCAGCTCTAGATATAAATTTAAATAAATGTGATTATTTAAAAGGAATAAAGTTGCATTTCTTTAAATCTTATAACATGGTCACAAATGTGCCATTGAATCATAAGCTTTAGAAAAGAACTTAAAGAATCAATATGAAATCTGGCTCTCTTCTCTCTGTTTCTCTCTGTGTTTCTCTCTGTCTCTGCCTCTTTGTCTCTCTGCTCTGTCACTATGTCTCTCTCTGTCTGTCCCTGTCTCTGTCTCTGTCTCTGTCTCTCTCTGTCTCTTTCTTTCTCTGTCTCTCTTTCTCTCTCTAATTCTCCCCCTACCCCTCCTTTTAAGCCCATGAGGTTAAGTAGTAGTTAAATAACTTACTCAAGGTCATTGTAGGTAAAGCATCAAGGGAGGCTTAACCATGTAATAAACTTGACAACATACATTAACATTTCCTGGACAGTGAAATGACAATTAAAACAAACATTCAAAAGTACAATTAAATACAATCATGATGTGGAGCTCACTTAGCAGGAAGAGTAAGTGACAGACATATGTGGATCTGGGTCTGAGCTGTGTCTACAATGACACCATCCTTGCCTTAGACACTAGGGTTAACATGGCCCATTTAGATGCTACTTCTCAGATGTCAGAAACATATATATTAAGGCTTCAAAAATACATATACTTTTTAATCAGCTTATTAGAGGGTTCCATGTAAAATAAAGCTGTTATCCACTAGCAAATCCCAGCAGCTGAAAGGCTCATTGCAAAGTGACAGATTCAGGTCAGTGTCGTTAATGAACATCCAGCTTGCCAGTCACAGATGATGGCACATTGCCTTCATATGAGGACAGAGGATGAAAGAGGCAGTGTGTTCTAATGGAAAGCATGCTCAACATAGATGAAGAACTGGATTCAAATCTGAGTTCTATCCTGTCCTGTTTGACTTTGGGCAGGGTTTCTGAGTCTGTTTTCTCATCTGTAAAATGGGAATAATAATACTTTTTTATTACCTAACACTAGGGGGTGCTTGGAGGAATGTGTTTATTAGAAATAAAATGCCTTGGAAATGGGTGTTATTAAGAGAGAATTCATCCCATTAGATAATGTTATCCATCTGGAAACTTGGTTCTGGAACTACATAACAGAAAAGTTTAGTTTTATCTCCTGCTCAAAAACTCTGAGTCCCTCCACTTACTATATAATCCAAACAGAACCTGGCATTCAAGGCCCTACATGATATGGTATCACTTGACCCTTTCATCCTTAACTCCCACCACTCTCCCTCATATATTTTAAACCAGTTAAACTAGATCATTTTTGCTGTTCTTGTCCTTTCAGATCCGTCTGGCCCTTTGTGATCCCACTTAGAGTTCTCTTATAGATAATGGAATGATTTTTCATTTCCTTCTCCTGTTCATTTTCATAGGAGGAAACTTAGGCAAACAGGGTTAAGTGACTTGCCTAGAATTGCACAGCGAGGAAGTGTCCGAAGCCATATTTGACCCAGGAAGATGAGTCTTCCTGGCTCCAGACTCAGTTCGCTATCCCCTGTGCCACTTAGCTGCCCAAACTAGATCACTTGCCATCCATCAAATGGGCTTTATGCTTTCCCATTTATGCACTTTTGCTCACATTATTTTCCATATGATAATATCTGATATTTAAATAAAGCTTTAAGGTTGACAGAGTGTTTTGCATACATTACTTCTCACAATAACCACAAGAGGTGAAAACTATAGGTATTATTACCTTCTCTATTTCAGATATTACAGGATTTTGTAAAGTTCAGATAGCATAAGTAATTTGTCCCTCATTACACAAATAGTAAGTATGAGAGGCAGGATTCAAACTTGTCTTTCCTAACTCTGAGTCCAACAATATTCCACTGCACCCTAGTGTATTCGGGGTGCTCTTTGAAATTTAACATCAAGCTCAAATACTATACTTACCATAAAGACTTCTCTAAAACCCTTCGGGTAGAAGGGATTCACTCCCTCATTAAATAGAACTCAAATCATGTATCAACAATTTATTTCAAATCATCAGATATTCATAAAGCATTTATTAAGTATAAGGTCTTCTGCTCCCACTAGAGATAACAAAATTTACGACAATGAAAAAGCAAACACTTAGTGACCTCAAGGAGCTTTCAAACTAGGTAAACAAATAAGAGGCTGGGGTGGAGATATGATATACACACAAATAATGGGAGGGGAAGGGAGAGAAGAGGAAGGAAAAGAAAGAAGGACATGGGAGGGGAGGGAAAAGAAAGGAACAGAAGGGAAAGAAAGAAAGAGTGGTTAACCCTAATTCCATGTTATGCTATTGAATGAGGGAGGGAATCACTTCCAGCTGAGAGGGAGTGATTAGGGAGACTTTCATGACAATGTAGTATTTAGAAAGTAAATGATGATAGGAACAAAGGAGAGGCAGATAGGCAGATAACCTGCTTTAAGAATTTGTAGGAGGGATATATTATTTTCTTGTGGAAGAGGTAAGAAGATAGTGAAGGGAAATTTCATGAAGACAGGGGCATCTGTTTTGTGCCTTGAAGGAAGGGGTAGATAGTTGAAGAAGGAACAATATATATATATATATATATATATA
>NC_058131.1:325992481-326094276 GCF_016433145.1 Gracilinanus agilis | reverse complement strand
ATATATATATATATATATATATATATATATATATATATATATATATGAGAGAGAGAGGCAGACAGAGACAGACAGAGACAGACAGAGAGACAGAGAGACAAAGACAGAGACAGAGACAGAGAGAAACCAAGGCTTGAAAGTTTGATTGACCAGCCATGGGTCAGACAAATAGGAAGTGTTAGAACTGGGTGAGATATGAAAGAGAACTCTGTATTATAATTATACCACTGTGCCACTCTCTCATTTAGTATTTTTTTCTTCTAAAATTTTGTCCTTAAAAAATCTTTATGATTGCTTTCTTCTTTCTTATCTGATTGTATAGAAAATTTCCTATTTTGTACAAGTCCTAATTTTTTAAAAAAGGATTATAGATTTCAAGTTAGATATGATTTTAAGAATTTTAAGGATATCCCAATTCATGGATGATAGATTGAGGTTCAGAGATATTGCATGGCTTGTATAACATGTTACATGAAATCTTTTTAAAGATAGGAGAAACAAGGAGCCAGTGAAGAAATATAAATTGAATATGAAAGAGAGGGAATGAACAAATGGGCAAGTTACCAGAGAGAATGGGCTGAAGAAACCAAATAGAATGGATTGCCTTGACCTTGAGAAATCTATATCATAGACCCTAGGGCAAAGGAGAAGATAATGGAGATGATATAGAAGGGTTTTAAAGTATGGAGTTAGGAAAAACAATAAATAATAAATACCCCATATTTACTCAGTATACCTTAACTGAGTTAGAAAGATAGAGGACATGGGAAAGATTTTATTTGCAGCTTGTTGAGAAGGTTTGGAATAATTATGGAGACTATAACAGTAAGTTAGTAAGAAAGAAGGAAGAAATCAACATATAGGACTCAGATGAGAATAAATATGAATTTGAGTGGACTTAGTTTGCAGAGTTACATTAGTTTTTCTAACACCATTTAACAGCACTTAAGTAGGAATGGATAAGGTAGATGTAGAGGTAACAGTGGATTTGGCAAGGCAATAGGATAAGTAATCAAAGATTTCAAGATTAAACTATAGGAGCTAGGGGAACCAGCCAACCAAAGGCTTGTGATTGTTAAGAGTGGAATTCAAAGCTACTACATTGATGATAAGCTGGGAGAATAGGGAGGGGGTAGAGAGACATGAATAGAATGAAATATCAACTTCATAAATATAAGATGAGAGAGCCCTAAATCAGTGATGAGTAAATTACCGCCCATAGGCCAGATTTCACCCCCTGAAATGTTCTATCCTGCCGGGTGACATTCCTAATCTGATGAATACAATGAGTAGGATACAATACAAGGAAACTTCAAAAGAGTTGCCTTAGAAACAGACTGACAGGTGAGCATTTCCTTTCCTTTGGCCCCCTCTTTAAAAAGTTTGCCCATCACTGCCCTAAATCAATACAATTTGATATCATTAGTTGATTATAAACTCAAAATGAGTCAGTGGTGTGATATGGTGGCCAAAAAGCTAAAGTGATCTAAGACTTATTAAAAGAAAGAATTATAGACTAGAAATAGGATACTCCTGGTGTATTCTGCCCTGCTCAGACCATATTTAAAGTACTGTGTTCAATTCTGAGTGCCGTATTTAGGAAGGATATTAATAAGCTAAACAATATTCCGAGGAAAGCAATCAAGATGTTGAGGGACCTCAATGCCATACCAAGAAAATTAGTTGAAGAAATTTGAAATATTTAGCCTAAAGAAGAAAAGACATAAGAGAAACATCTTAGCTGTCCAGGTATTTGCAGGTCAGTCAATAAGAAGAGGGATTTTACCTGTTTTACAAGATTATTTACAATTCATCCTGTATGTAGCTTGTTTATAAATAGTCCTTTGCAAAATGGTGGAGAAGCCACACAAACTCCCCTAATTTCTGCCAAATCGCCCTCTAAAAAAACCCAACCTATGTTATAACACCTCAAAAAGAATTTTGGAAAAGTATAACCTACAAAAGACAAAAGGAAATAATTTTTCAGCCTAAAACAACTGAGAAGACCAGAACAACATCATACATTGGGAATGGAAGAGGAGCACAAAGCAATATGCCAATGCAAGAACAGGTCTTGGGGGCAGCTATATCAGCAGTTAAGGAATCCAGAACTCTCAGCCATGATGGTAAGGAGGGTTATACAATTGCTCAGAAGGAAATTACAGAAGTCTTTTGCTGGCTTTGGGTTCAAGACTCTAGTTGCTTTGCCCATACACAGATGCAGGAGATAGTCTTTGGGGCATAGTTTCAGGAGGATGAGAAGTACAAGCACACACCAGCACTTGTGGCTATAGGAAAACAGGGGACACTAGTCACAGTTCCAAGGTATAAATGATTTTTGTGGTTACTCACAGACAAAAACACAGGCCTGGCAAGTATTAAACATGCCTCTTTTACATCATACCACCTTGGAAGAACTGAAAACAAATAGATTCCTAGAGCCAGCTCTGAAGGCAACTGCACAAAGAACCTAAAGCTTAGAATAGTACTCCCTTCACCACAGTTACATAGATCAACTTTAACAGTTTTTTTTAAATTAAAAGAAAAGAAAAAGGCTGGAAAATGAGCAAACAAAAACAACAAACTCAACAGAGAAAGTTGTTTTGGTGGCAGGGAAGACCAGAACACAAACTCAAAAGAAGATAAGAAAGTCAATATTGCTGCATCCAAAGTCTCCAAGAAAAATATGAATTCTACTCAAGACAAAAAGAAATAATGAAGGAGCTAAAAAAAAAGATTATAAAAATTGAACAAGAGAGATAGAAGAAAAATTGGGAAAATGAATGAAAGTGATACAGGAAAATCATGAAAAAAGAGATGTCAGGTAAAGGAGGCATAAAAAACACTGAAGAAATGAATATCTTAAAAAAAACAGACTAAGCAAATTGGTAAAAGAGGCACAAAGATCTACTGAAGAGAAAAACCTCATAAAAAGCAAAATTAGCCATATGGAAAAAGAGGTACAAAATTTCATTGAGAAAAAGAACTCTTTCAAAAGTAAAATCAGAAAAAAATGGCAAAGAAGGTACAAAAGTTCACTCAAGAAAATCATATCTTAAAAATTAGAATTGGGCAAGTAGAAGCTAATGATTCCATGAGACATCAAGAAATAATCAAATTCAAAAGAATGAAAAAGCAGAGAAAAATGTGAAATATCTCACTGGAAAAATAACTGACCTGAAAAATAAATCCCAGAGAAATAATTTGAGAATTATTGGACTATCTGAAAGCCATGTTCAAAAAAGAGCTTAGACATTATCTTTCAAGAAATTGTCAAGGAAACTGCCTTGATATTTTAGAACTAGAGGGGGAAAGATAAATTGAAAGCATCCATCAATCACTTCCTGAAAGAGATCTCCCAGAATATGACTTTCAGGAATGTTATAGTCAAACTCCAGAATTCCCAGATCAAGGAGAAAATTTTGCAAGCTGCCAAAAAGAAAATTCAAATATCATGGAGTCACAGAAAAGATAATACAAGATTTATCAATTTCTACAATAAAGAACCAGAAGGCCTAGAATATGATATTCCAGAGGGCAAAGGATCTAGGACTTCAACTGAGAATCACTAACCCAGTAAAATAAAGAAAATCTTTTTTTTTGGGGGGGGGATGGGCTTTCAATGAAACAGAGAACTTTCAAGCATTACTGATAAAAAGATGAGAACTGAATAGAACATTTGATTCTCAAATACATGATTCAAGAGAAGGATAAAAATGGAAACAGAAAAGTGCAATCAAAAGATATTCAATAAGGTAAACTGTTCACATACCTCTGTGGGGAATGCAATTCTTGTAAATCCTAAGAATTTTATCATTATTAGGGGAGTTAGAAGGAGTATACAGAAGACTAGGGTATGACATGAATATGATGAGATGATGCAAACATAAAATAAAGTCATGAGAAAGATGAATGCATTGGGAAGAAGGGGAAAGGAAAAAAGAATGGGGTAATTCTATCTACATTATCCTGCATTAAATATTACTACATAAAAAAAAGACATGAAAGAGTTTCTACAATGGAGGGAAAGATGAAAGAGGTAGGGAGTGGAACACATAAACATTATTCTCATTGGAATTGCCTTAATGAAGGAAGAACAAAACCATTCAATTGGGTTTAGAAATCTGTCTTACTCTACAAGAAAGTAGAATGGAAAGGGGAGAGAGAAGTGGGGTGAGCTGATAGAAAAGAGTGCAAATTGGGAGAGGAGGTGGTCAGAAATTAGACAGGGGGAAATGGGATGGGGTATAATACACAGTAATCTTAATGGTACAAAAAAATTTACATTTCTCTAATAAAGGCCTAATTTCCTCATATACATAGAGAAATGAATTCAATGGATAAGAATACAAGTCATTCACCAAATGATAAATAGTCAAAGGACATGAGCAGGTATTTCTCATACAAAGCAAAGTTTTTAAAGTTCTCTATCATCATGCAAAAAAATGTTCTAACTCACTATTAACTAGAGAAATGCAAATTAAAACAACTCTAAGGTACCACTCCATACTCCATATCTATCAGATTGACTGTTATGATGGAAAAGGAAAATGACAAAACTTGAGAGGATGTGGAAAAATTGAGACACTGATGCAATTTGGGGGGAGTTGTGAACTGATTCAATAATTCTGGAGAGTGATTTGGACCTATCACCAAAGGGCTATAAAGCAGTATATATCCTTTGATCCAGCAATACCACTACTAGTTTTGTATCCCAAAGAGATTCTTTTAAAAGGGGGAGAAGAACCTATATGTATAGAAATATATAAAACATCTCTTTGTGTAGGGCGAAAGAATTGGAAAATGAGGGGATACCCATCAACTGGGGAATGGCTAAGTAAGTTGTGGTATGTTTGTAATGGGATACTATTGTGCTGTAAGAAATGATGAGCAGGAGGAGCTCAGAAAAACCTGGAAGGAGGGGTCAGCTGGGTGGTTCAGTGGATTGAGAGTCAGACCCAGAGACTCAGGTTCAAATCTGACCTGACCTGCCCTAGCTATGTGACTCTAGGCAAGTAACTTAACCACCAATGCCTAGCCCTTACCACACTTCTGCCTTAGAACCAATACCCTGTATTGATTTGAAGGTAAGGGTTTAAAGAAAAAGGAACCTGGAAGGACTTACACAAACTGAAGCAGAGTGAAATAAGCAGAACCAGGAGAACATTGTACACAGTGACAGAAATACTGTACAATGAACACTTGCAAATAACTTAGCTATTTTCAGCAGTTCAGTTCAGTGATCTAGAACAATCCCAAAGGACACATGAGAAAAAATGTCATTTGCTTCCAGAGAGAATTGATGGAGTCTGGATCCAGATCCAAACAAACTTCTTTCACTTTCTTTCTTATTTTTTTTTGTTCGAGTTTCCTTCCACAAAAAATATTAATGTAGAAAAATGTTTACATGATTGCACATGAAAAATCTAAATGAAATTGCTTATCAGGTCAATCCAGAGTTAGGGCAGTGAGGGAGGGAAGGAGGGAGAGAAATAATTTGAGACTTAATATTCTTTGAAAGATGTTTTAAACTGTTTTTATATGTAATTGAGAAAAATTAAATTAAAAATAGTTATTTGCATTTTGTCTCTCATATTATCCTGTGAACTACTTGAGAGCAAGAATTATTTTTCCTTTCATTGTATTCCTAATGAATTACACAGTATCTGGCACAAAGTAAGTACTTAAATGTTTATTGGTTGACTGATTTGGAGAGGGGGAAAAGAGAAGAAAAGTTTGGAAGTTGCAGTGAAGCAGATTTCTGCCTTATGTAAGCATCAGCATCAAGTGAATATCTCTGGATGACTACTTTTTGGGTGCTTTGCTCATGGAATCCTTCTTGAGGTTATAGCCCACTGAGTTCCCTTCTAATTCCGAGATTCAGAATCTATGATTCTCCTGTCATCTCTATTTTTTCATCTTCCCTTGTTTTCTTCCTTTAATATTTGACTGCCTATATTTCTTAGGTAAACAGTGAAGTACAGTACCTATTGAATTTCTTCTTTCAATCATGCATTCATTCATAATTGAAAAGATTCTGTGCTAAACACTCTAGTGGAGACAAAGCAATCAGTACAAGTCATGGTTTCTATCATCACGAAGCCAATAGTCCAATGGAGGATGCTAGACAAACACAGTGCAAGGCAGATTGTGACAAGTGTAAAGCAAAGCCATCTTCTTCGTGGTACATATGAGGAACTGAGGCCTTAAATTAAAACAACTTATCTCTTTGAATTAGTGGCATAAAAGTATAAATGTGGGAGAGATCATATCTGTCTTTACTGTGTTAGCTAGCAGTGGTGGGGTAGAGAAAAGTAATAGAGACTAATAACAGGAAGAGAGAAAAATCATAAAATGTCAGAACTGGAAGGAACCTAACTACGTGGATATTAAAAGCTGGAAAGGATTTAGAACATAGACTGATAGAACATAGAATATCAAATCAAATTAAATCAACAAATTTATTAAACATTTACTGTGCACACTATACTGTGTACAATATCTAGGAGATATACAGTTTAGTCTCTGCCTTAATGAAATTCATTACCTAATAGGAGGAAAAAGGAACCAAGATGAATAGATAACTAAGATTCAGAGAACAATATATATATATATATGTATGTATACGTATATACATATATTTATTAAAGAAGTGAAAAGTGTCAAGTGAAATCTGAGGGATAAAATATCCTTATCAACAGTAAAGTTTCCTGCAGGACCTATAATTTTATTTGCACTTGAGTTGCTTCCCAAAGTTACATGGCAGAATTTACACATATACCTGTATGTTAACTGAAAGGGTGGTTTAATGGCAATGATCCTGAACCCAAACTTCCCTTATAGAATTGCAAATATTTTGAGTTTCTTTGGAACTATCATGCTGGAAACTACTTTTCTAACAGAGAAGACAAATAACTTGGGTCATGTTCTTGGATAATACCTAATCTGAAAGTTCTAGGATCAGATCTTCTAGAGAAAGAAAGGGATTTTCTGATACAACATACTAAATGGAGGGGAAAAAATAGATAATACAAGTAGTTCTTGTTCAGAGTTCTTCTTGGAGAGAAAAGACTACTTGAAGAAAGTTATTCAGAGTGAAGGGCAAAAGGCATGGGACTATTTGTTAATGCTCCAAAACTATGTTTGAGGGGAAGGATGTCATAGAGGATAGTGTGTTAGCTGTAGAATTGGGAACACCCAACTTTAAGACTCAACTGTGACACATACTCATTTTGTAACTTTGTGGAAGCCACTAAAATTTTAAATGTTCTGTGCACCACTCTAAGACCATAAATTGCTATTCTGCATTGGGCGAAGGATTTTTTTTTTCATTATACAAATGAAATTACAGATCCAGGCCTCTCCAAAAACCAATCAACCTACCAGGCAAACAGACCAAAAAATCATGTTAACCTTGTGGTAGGTCTTTAAACCACTGAGAGGGTAGAATTATATATTTTAAAGGACCATAAAATTTTAAATCTAGTGCTAGGAATGGCCTTAGGGCTTATATAATTCAACAGTCTTATTTTACAAATGAAAGCAGTAAGACTTTGAGAAATTAAATAATCTGCCCAGAAATGAATAGGTAATAAAATTCAGTTTAGTTTGGAACTCAGATCATCCAACTTCAAGTCCAGAAACTTTTCCATTGTAGGCCCTGCCATTGTTTTGGGGATACTACATAGGATTCTTTCAGAAAGAATCAAAATATCAAAGTTTTCCTCAAAAGGAATCTCTAATTCATCTTCCTCATATTTTTATGTGTTTATGAGCATTTATGATCCATTTCCATCTTATGCATGTTTAGAAGGGATAAAATAGTTACCCTGTAACCAGTATGAATTTGGTAGCTTGAGTGATTATATGGGATAAATTTTCCTATTTCCCACATTTGGTGAAATCTCAATATGAACTATATTTGTCACAAATATACTAGGAGAAATGCTAGGTAGGGGCAGTGAACAAAAGAAAGAAAATGGTTGCTTTGGGGTTAGGTCCTAAGATGAAACTTGGTCAGTTGAACCCAGGAGTCCCAGGAAGTTACAGGTTATAGAAAAAAATTCCTGACAGTTAGAACTGACTCTGGTTGGAATGTGCTGACTACTGTAATGGTGGTTTCCATCTCATTGGAGATAATCAAGAAGAAGTCTGTTGGAGATGCTGCCCAAGGTTTCCTTAGCTAGGTAATGGTTACATCAGACAGTCCAATGGTCCATGCAACTCACTGAGTATGATGCTGTGACCAAACAACATTTTATGTTCATTGGAGCAACACATCTTCACAATAGCCCTGAGAGACAAGCAATGAAGTACGACTCCCATGTTATAGATGTGGAAACTGAGGCTTAGAGAAGTAAATTGGTTTACCAAGTTCACTTAGTTAGTCATTATAGAGCAGGGACCCAAAACTAAAACTTATTCTGAAACTACAGTGCTTTTGACCACACCTTCTATTTCCTTTCATTGCTACCGAATTTGCAATTTCATGTTTTATATTCCCTAATGATGATATTGTTATATGACTATAGTAGAAATAGTACTAGATGTGCAAGATTAAGTATACTAGCAGTTCAGTATATTTTAAGGATTGTCATGATTATTTTACATTTATATTATACTTATACAAAAGGCATTTTCTTGACAATTCAGTCATGTCAGGAATGTTTATAGCTTCCAAAGAATGAGAGGTTGGGTACTGATGGGAAAAAAAAATAATAACAAAATAAAAGCATTGTGAAGCAAGATTTTGGAATTGAAAGAGGACAGGATGAGAAGCCAGAGAAAAGAGAGTTTGAATCCTGCGCAGCATTTGATTACATACATGACCTTGGACCAGTCACTTCACCTGTTTAGAAGATATAGGTGGGCATAGTTATGTGGAAAAGATGAAAGAGTCTCATTTGCACCTCACTGAAACAGACTCAGTTATTGAAAAAATATGTATTGAATGTCTTTTTTATATAGAGTATTCCATTTAAATAAATTTAGAATTTAGGTAAGTAATTGTTCATATCTTCCTGAAAATCTAGTAGGGAAATATACATATGTATTTGAACATAACTGAAAGAAACAGTATACATATCTATTTCTCTCTTATTACTTTTTTCCCTTCTCTGAAGTCTTAAATTCAAGTGAAACTGTCTAGGAAAAGCTTTTTGATTATTTTAGAAATCTATATGGGGGGCAACTAAGGGGTTCAGTGGATAGAGAGCCAGGCATAGAGACAGGAGGCCCTGGGTTCAAATATGGTCTCAGATACTTCCTAGCCATGTGACCCTGGGTAAGTCACTTAACCCCCACTGCCTATTCCTCACCACTCTTCTGCCTTGGAACTGATGATACACAGTACCAATTTTAAGACAGAAGATGAGTTTAAAAAACAAAACCAAAAACTCTATCTGAATTTGTGTGTGTCTGTGTATGATGAAATTATCTCTTTCTTATCATGGGTGAAATGTTCCATTTAATGGAACTGTCCAAGCTTGAAAAAGCCAGGGTCCTTTTCTAGGCCATGATATCTTTTTGGGAATGTCTCTACGGTTCCTTACAGAGCTGATCTCACATCACTCTGTGGTTCTCTGTAAACTTCAGTTTTTTTTCTCTCTAAAATGAAAACATAATAAAGAGCATTGTGAGGATCAAATGAGATAAAGGATGTGGAAACCCCTCCTAAACTTAGAGTGCTATATAAATGTCATTTATGATTATTTGTTATTTTTACTCAAAGAAACTTAGGAGGTATGAAAAAAAACCTTTAAGTTTAAGGGAGGACAAAGGGGCATAACAGCTTTCTTCAAGTATTTAAAGGTCTGTCATAAGGAAGAGAGGCAAGATTTTTCTTCTTGACCCTTAGGAGAATAATTAAAAGCTGTGCTTTTATTTCTCCTGGACTTTGTTACCATAATTTAGCTGCCTTCTTACCCAGGACTTTCTCTCATTATCTGGGGTTTTCTCATCCTCAAACATTCCTCCTCCATTTTGCTCCATTTTTTTCCAAGAGTGAGTACCCTCACGGGTCTCCATTTTAGAGAAGGTCCTAGTCTAGTCATGCTTCCTTTCTTTCTCTTTAGTGCTTCTACATCTCCTAGACTATGTTACCATAACTCAGCTGGCTTTTTACCATGGACATTTTCCTCCAAGCCTGGAGTCTTTTAACCATGGAGCAACAATCTGTTCCCTTTCCCCTTTGATGAGTTCCATCCATGGATTTATATTTTGGGAATGGATCCAGGCCAGGCATGCTTTGTTCACTTCCTTACTATGCTTCTGACTCTATAGATTTTGCTACCACATACTTTCATGGGTAGCAAGCCCCCTTTCCCTTTAGCTTCCTTTTATATCTCATCTTCTCTCATTAGAATGTAAACTTCTTAAAGGCAAGGATAATCTTTCTTTGTGCTTTAATCTCTAGAATGTAGGACAGTGCACCTGGCATATAGTAAGAGCTTAATAAATGCTTATTGTCTTCCTGTGTGCCAGTTCAGAGATGTGTGGTTTGAATCTATATATGGAATACAAACCAGCTAATATGATATCTACCCCAAAGTAGAATGAGCTAACTAAGGAGGGGATGCAGTCCGTATCGCTACTGCTCTTCGAGTGGAAGACAGATGACAATTTATCAGGGATAACATTCTTGTAGTAAATCTTGGACAAGACAACTTCTTAGATTCCTTCCAACTCTCAGATTCTCCATACGGAAAAACTGAAGTAGAATTCAGGAGTATCGTAGGCTCAGGATACTATCAAGTCAGGCAGGTGGACAGCCAGGAAACTCAGGCACATAGATTTATCCCAAACCAGAAAAGACAGGTTGTCCAATCAGTCACAAAAGCATTGGTAGCAAAAACTTACTGAAAAACTTACACAAAAGCATAGGTAGCAAAAACTTACTGAAGATCAGGAATCTGTATAGTATAGTGCTCAATTAAGGGGCAAACCAATATTAGAAAAGGATAGCATCAGTGAAGAAAATGGATAAATTCAGATCCTACAGCAGAAACTGTTTATACTTGCCCTCTTATATTCCCTCTTTGGGTTCTGAGTATCCCTTAACCCACAGAGATTGAAAACTTCTCTTTTACTTTTCTAGCCCCCACATTTTCCTTCTCCTTTCTGTAAGTAGGTAATGTTGAGTCCTACTTTGCCCAAAAGATTAATGCCCAGGAGTAGCGGGAGGAACCCTTGTCTAGCAGACAGGATTTGTGTTTCTACCTCTGTAATCTTGGGCAAGTCATTTAACCACTCTGGGAATCTACTTCTCCATCTGAAAAATGAGAAGTATATTATACTAGATGAACTTAATGGTTTCTTTAAGCTCTCACATTCTATATCTTAAAATCCTTTTCCATGCCAATATTCTTTATTCTATCATTTTATCTTCTAATTTTCTCTCATGTTAAACTATGATACCATAGTCAGAGCAAGATCAAAAGCCTACAGATGATTGGCGCCCTCGAATGGGAAGGTTGAGTAAACCAAAAACAAACTTGACCTGTTTCATGGGTTTGCTGTGGCTGCTTAGAACCTGCTTCCATGTAACTTATCCTTCCGAATCAGATCATACAAAATTTGAGGTGGAAAGAGGAGAAATTAGTAACCATCAACTTATCCACTGTGTGATACTAGATAGATTACATTCCTACACGGTACCTTAGTTTTACAGCCTGAAAATCCCTACCTCATTCATGCCTTCTTTGCATATTGTAGGGCTGCTTGAGTTGATGATGTCTGTGAAACCCTTGAGGTGGGGAGGGAGGATCACTCTGGTTTCAAGGATCATTAATATTATATTGCTTGTATTGGTATGCTTATTCATTTGCATATCCACAGGTGTTTCTGATATGACTTTATGAAACTCATCCATTCCTAAAAGTGTGTGTATAAACTGAATCTTTATAAATTGGATTTTATATTTCAAGAAACCTTGAAGAGAATCATAGACTCTTGGAGGGGCCCAGAGAGATCATTTTACAGATGAGGAAACTATTATATTTAAATCTGTGATCTTGGTTCCTCTAAGGATGTTTTCAGCTCTAAAATCCTATGATTTCTGGAGAGGATGTGTATTCTTGGGGCAAATTCTTGGGGTTTACTAATGGCTGTGTAAATTAGTACTTCTTTTCTGAGTCCCAAACCCTGTCTCTTCTACCTTCTAATGGGCATTTTAGTTTGACTATTCCAATTTTTTTCTGTTCTTGATTCCAATATGTTTACATTACATTGGTGGCTTCCATATTGCTTCTAAAGTTTCATTGATTTTCTGATTTTAAGTATGTGTGTATATACTTTTATTGATATATGTGTGTATGCATGTATACTTCAATCATGGCCAGGTGGGTATGCCATTGATGTAGATGACAACCCATATACATGATTTGACCTTGTGAAATTCTTGTCCATTTATCTTCAGAAGTTCTCATCAGACTTTCTCTCCAACAACCTAGAAGCCTTCACCTCTATCTTGGGTTTTGGTCCTTTACTCCTTACTTCCATCCATAGATATTCTTGTTACTTTTTATTCTACTTCTTGGGCAAGTCATAGTTGATAATGTGCTTAAAGCTACTTGAAAGATAGTACACTGAATCCACCATGTTCATTGTTCCTGGGATCACCTGCAATTCTATTTCTCCTGAAATTGTAAAGTTCCATGATTCAATGCTATATGGCATCCCTGGAAGAATATTAATATTTAAAATATGGTCTTTTGTGACTAAGAAAAGTTTGAAATCATGAAAACACTACTCTTTCCCTCACTTGATATAGTCAAATTTTATCCTCTCATTCTAGCCCCAGATCAGGGTCCACTGATAGTGCCTGTCAAAAATAATTTCATGCTAATAACTATCTTGGTGTGTTGCCTATTTGAATGCATGCTGACATTTAGGTAATCTGAGGTCTTTATGTATGTTTACCTAAATAATTGTCCTCTATTAGTCTTCCCCAGATTCCTTGTCATGATATAAAGGTAACTCTATTCTCAAAGGCTGTGTCAGTGGAGCACAAACTAGCTTAGAATACCTTACCAAGCAAAGAAGGTTTTTAATATGTGTACAATGGACATGTCTTTATTTGAAGAACCTATCTAATAAAGTATTGAGCTCATCATTAGATGACTAGCCACCATGAGATAAATTATTCGGTCACAATAACTTATGAAAACTAATAAATCTGAGAGAAAGGACTCGAAGTGAAGGAATGAAAGAATTTTGAAGCATTAAAATAAACAAATATAAACATGTATGTACATGTATATATACATATCCATATGTGCCATGTCAGAGTGATATCATTTCAAGTTAGAGTAATTGTTGGCAATAATGAAGAGGGGCTATGTCTAGGAAGAAACAGGATAGAGACTGACTAAACAAGTGGGACTTGGCATGTAAGACAGGATAGGGTCAAAAAGAGAAACATTATTTACAACAATGAACTTGTCAAATCTATCTACTTAGTAAATGTGAATTTTGGTATATCTAATTTTCTTAAATTCCATCCTCTCTCCATATTCAATTCATGTCAGGAATGCAACCTTTTTTTTTTCTTTCTACTGGGGTTGAAGTATATTGATATCTCTGGTTCCTGTTGTTTACGTGTATCTTGGGGAAATACAGCATGATCTTTAAAGCCTGCTCACAAAAACTCTATTCAATTTAATTCTGTTTTTTTCTTCCAACGTGTTCTGTCCAGTTCCATTCCATCATATTTGACTATAAGCTCCATGAGGGCAGGGGGCATGCCATTTTTAAACTTTATATCTTCCCTAACTAAACATAATGTTCTCTGCACAATAGGCAATTTATAAATATTTGCAGTACTGTGTCATGTATTTTTTAATTAAATTCTTCTGTTAGTTTTTCTACCTAAAAGGAAGATGTGATGGCTATATGAGAGGGCACTTAGCTGGTATTAATTGAAAGCACAAATAAATAAATAACCCAGAGACCTGAAAATTAAGACTCACACTAGTATCACTAGGGCATTTCCCCAAATTTGAAATCCTAGTTTTGCGTATTAAATGAAAGGGAATAAATTGAAAGGGAATTCCATCAAGTGTTCCTTTGGAGTCTCATCTTTTACTAGTATATCATCACAGATTCCAGGTATCCATTTTAGTGATGTTTTTGCACTGTTTAGATATGGCGGTGCCCAAATAAAATATGAGTGTATCATTCAGAAATGTGACTTGATCCATGTTTAAAATTACATCACCAAGATAAGAATTCTTTGTTGACTTCCGCTAAATCCCTATTATTCCTTCCTTCTGCACCTTGCTCTTCTAAGTTGCCCATCCAATTCTATCTAGGGAACCAAATCTTATACCTCTGGGTATTTCTTAACCTTACAAAGGGAAGGGGAAAAGTGACTATAAACTAGTTAACTTGCTCTATGTTACAGACCTTGCAGGGAATGGATATTCTGGGCCCCCAAATGCATTTATTGAGCCAAGTGATCCCATTTTCTGTTGCCATTGATCACATTCACTGGTTCATTGCACACCGGCCTCACTACTTTTATGCCAGGAAGTCTCACCCTTTGTGCAATCATAATTTTAATCATCAAACAGGGCCTTACTGGTGGCTCTGACCAGCCTCTTGCCCTCTGCTTTGATGGGGTCAAAGATGCCAACATCCAGATTTTTCCAATGATTTCATTTGATAGCTAATTAATGGCCTTCCCCCGTTTCCATGGCAACTCCACGCTTTGCTTAGAGTCCTGATCCAAATGGGCATTCTACACACTTTTGCACCTCAGCATCAGCATATTAATAAGACACCGTTGTTCCTTGGTTGCTGCATCAAGCTGGTATGGCAGTAATTGAATTACAGACTCCCTAGAAGCCTTCAAGATTTTGAGAGAGAGTAGGGGGAAGGGGAAGAGACAGAGAGAGACAGAGACAGAGAGAGACAGAGACAGAGAAATAGAAACAGAGAGGGATCTTAGTTTTCAGAGCATAATGACTGAATAGGAGTTAGAAGCTCAAAAGGAGGGCATATTCTCCAGTAGAGAGAATTCAACTTTGAATAAAAGTGCTGCTGACTTATTCTTAGTCTTTGAGAACGCTCCCATTTACCGGACATTTTGCAATCATTAAACCTAGATTTCTCTCAAAATTCTTCACATAAATGCAAAACAAAACAAACAAACAAGCAAAAAAATACAATGCCCACTCTTCCCTCACTAAATACACTTGGCAAAGAGTGGGTAAGAACTGAAGGTGGAGGATTTGACCATATCAACAACTGAAAGGATTTAGAAGATAAAAGAGAAAGAAGAGAAATGGTATGGTGTCTATATTACTTCCTCTTCAGGGAATAGCAGGCTTTTATCCTAAATAAACATACAAAGATGTGTAATTATGTAATCATATTCTGTTTCATGTGGAAGCAAACTAAGAGACCATCTAGTCCAGTTCCACCATTTTACATAGAAGGAACCTGAGGCTTAGAGAAGGGAAATGATTTATATAAGGGCACAAGTCTTTTTTTTTTCCTTCCTCAACTGGATCTTCATTCAATGAAGTCCTTTGTCACATTAATGTCATACCTTGTATGAAATGCTTTTGATGCCCACTTATCTACTCTTTTAGGAGTCCTAGTGTCCCTGGAAGACCTTGTAAATTCTGCACAGAATTCTCAACATTAAAGGATTTTTGACTTTGCTGTCTGAATCTGACATCCAAAAGATCTTCCATAAATGAGCTTGCAGTATACTGAGTATGTGCCACCAAAATGGCAATAGTCGCTATTGATAGCAACATGGTTATCCATGATTTTACCATGTGCTCTGTTTGGTGCAAAAAATGTTCCTAGTTGAATATATTAAAGGATTCTTATATTTTTCTGCCATAATCAGTGAGCCTTTACTTTGGGGTATAAAACCTAAATGACATTTCTTTTGTAATGCAGTAACCTAACACTTTGTATTTGGTTTAGAACAGTCATAGTGATTTGCATGTGTGTGTATGTGATTGTCAAGGACTACACAAAAACTTACCTCAACATATAGTAATATTGATCTTAAGGCCTCATTTAAACTTATAAAACTATGATATATTGGTTATATAATTATCTTGCCCCTCTGACCAGACATATACATATGGCTATGGTTAAGTCCTAGCCTCTTTGGGCCTTGATCTCTTCCTATATAAAAAGAGAAACTTGAGATTGTGGATTTATATGATTCCTTCCAGACTTGGTTCAGGAGTCCTAGATTTTAGTACTAGAATTACCACTATCATGTTGTATGGCTTTGGATTGGTCCCTAAATTAATTTTTATTGAATTTAATTTAAACTTTCTAGGTCTTATTTTTCTCCATAAAATGAGGGGGAATTGTGATATCACTTCCAGATTTAAGATGAATATTATAATATCAATTTTTAAAATTCTAACACTCAATATCTTAAGGTCCTCTCCAGCTTCCACGTTCCTTGTTCTCACATTCTGTATCTAAGGTCTTCCCATCCTGACACTGCTTCACTGAGTTCAATCCTGAAAGTTGGGACATTAGATCCATCCTTATTTCTTTCATGAATGAATTATTTGGGAGGATTTTTCTCCTTTCTTTATTTTCTCCTTCCTTTTGAACACTTCTTATTCAGTTGTTTTGATCAGTCTGATAAAAAATACCAAACCGCATAATGGTATTTTTCCCATTGCAACATCCTTTTTATTTACCTGTGTTTAGGTATTCTGTCTAACTCCCTTTCCCTCTCCCTCCTCCCTATCTCCCTGTCTCTGACTCTTGTCTCTGTCTCTCACAGACACACACACACACACACACACACACACACACTTTCTGTCTTTCTCTGTCTCTCTCCTACACATCCACACACACATGCCCCCCTTTATCTAGAATGCCAACCTTCAACTCTGCCTATTGCAATTCCATTCATCTTTCAATTCCCAGCTTATTTCTAGTCCATGCAGCTTTTCCTGATCTCCCAGCTGAAAAGGGTCTATTTTCCCTTGCTTTTTACTCCTGATACCTTGTTCATTCATGTATATGAACTTTAGTTTTTATTGTATCTTTATTGTATCTTTCTCTACCTAGACTCTATGGTCATAGATATGTGTGTGATACACACACACACAGGCAAGGGTAACATGGGAAGTAATGTGGGCTAGTAAATAGAGGACTGTCTGGTCTTGAGGTGAAAAAGTTCTGGGTTTTATCCCTGTCTCTGATATATATATATATATATATATATATAATCGGATAATCCATTTTAACACTTTAATGCCCCAGAAAATGCTCTAAACCTATTGATTTACAGACAAGCTTAACAATTTATAATTAGTAGATCTGAATTGACAGAGGGAGTTTTAATGATAGAATTACCTTGAAATAATGGTTCTAGCCCCCCCCCCCCCAAATGTAGTATGGCATAGGGAGGCAGCAGTGTACAATGGAAAAAATAGCACTCTTGTAATCACAAACCCTGAATCTGAACCCTAGCTCTGCCAATTATTACCTATCTAGCAAAAGCAAGTCACTTACCATTCTGAATTTCAGTTTCATTTCCTCATTTGTAAAATAAAAGGATTGAACTAGATGATCTTTAAGGTCCCTTCCAACTCTAGATAGATGAATTGATAGATAGCTCTTCTATACATATATTGAAAAGTATGTGTGCATATGATATAGTGCATATACCACAGTTAATAATAAAAGGCAGATTAAAAAATACTAGCTAAGAAGACTTTATCTGGTAAGGCAATGATAGAATTATAGGATCTGGAACTGGAAAGGAGATCAGTGAAGAACATTCAAGTCAATATTCTCATTTCATAAATGAGGAAACTGAGTTTCAGAGAGAGTCAGTGGCTCACCCAAGATCACACAGCTAGTAAATAAGAGAGTCAGGTTTAAAACCCATATCTTGACTCCAAATCTAGTGTCCTTTCCATGACACCATGTAGTTTCCCATCAGTGCCTACTTTCCCCTGTTTTCCCTTTGCTATCCCTAGTTCTTTCAGTTTGGTTCACTGATTTTGTATGTGCCAGGATCTGTTTGTAATACAATTCATGCTATTTCTTTTCTTTTTTTCTTTTCTTTTGGAAGCTCATGGGAGGGTCTGCAGGTAAAATTTTCTTGACGTGTTTGTTCTTTAAAGTACCAACTCCAGACTATACAATTCTCTAACTCTGACTCTTCAATAATCAGTGTCCCCAAAGTGTTAGCCCAAAGCAGAAAGGATTTCTTTTACCCAGCATGGGAGGGAGAAACATGTAGCTCACCAACCAATCTCTTTCCTCGCAGTGCCTTCCTTTCTGCTGGTCTGGGCTTCTTCCCAGCCTGAATGAACAATGTGCCCTCACCTCACCCTCTCCCACCTTCAGGGTGATGTGAGAGTTCCCCACAAGGAAATGAGCATGAAGAGGATAGACATCTCAAATGAAGAAAGCTCTTCTTTATCTTTGCCTATTTCCTCCCACAAGGAAAAATGGCAGTTTTTTTTCTTACATTACATATAGCTCTTTCTTTTTTGTAATCTTAGCACCTGCACAGCAGAGATCTTTACAATTCATTGTGTACATGTTCCCTCCTCTACCCCCTCAATGCAGCCCCTGAAGCCTACCAAGCAACACCTTCACAGCTCGAGAGAAAGGTGCGACCCTTCTTTTATGACGGATTATAGAAATAACAAACATGCCCGACAGTTTTATACAGTTGCTAGAACGGTTTAGTTTTCCAACAAATGAAGAATTTCCTCCTTTCTTTGAATATTAATTACATTTTACAAATTTTTTTTTATCTTTTTGTTTTTGTTTTGTTTTGTGGGTGGTGATTTTTTTTTGTTTGTTTGTTTAGGTTTTGTTTTTTTCTGGTGTATTGTACAGCAAAAGGATCGGTCCCTGGAAAGGAGTCCCTGGGGTTAACAGAGTTTGGCTGTCATTTGGTCCGATTGTTTAAGGATCTCAGTATTGTAGAGATCCAGTGCATGGTTCACACGGATGATCTCACTGTTGGTCAGTTTCAGGCGGTGCTTCAGCATACAGGAGAACAAATCCAACTGAGGTTTCCCTGGGGCCACTGGGGGCGCCAGTCTATTGATTCGGTCCCGGATATCTAGCAGCAGAAGCATCACGGAGGATGAGGAGTAGAACTGCCCGCCTTGCGTGTATGACTGGTTGACCTGTTGCACTGCACTCCGAAGGAGGTCAGCATTGAACCGTAGGCTGTAACCAAACACCTGCACATCAGAGATTTTGATGTAGAACTGCCTCTTAGAGGGGTCAGACAGGTCCACCGGCCCCTGTCCAGTCTCATTGCGCAGTAGGGAAGGCAGCCGAGTCCGGCTGCGTAGGTAGATATGAACAGTCTCGAAAAATGTTTTCCACCGGTTGCCCAGCAACAGAGTCCAGTTGTAGCACTGCCCATTCTGGAGACGAATTTTCTCCCAGCGTGGATACCCAAATTCCCCAAAGGGCATGTTCCAGCCTTCAGAGTGACTCCCACTGAAAGGGTTGACATAGACAAAGAACATGGGGTCCAGACTACTATTGCGCATCTGACAGATACGCATGGAGATGCCAATAACCATATGGATGAAGTCCATGCGGTTTCTGTTGCTCTTGAGGGTAAGGGACATTCTCTTGCGCCACCGGGGATCAAAGAAGGTGTCTAGGCGGATCTCATTGCTGATGAAGGTGGTGTGGACATAAAGGCGGGAGTCCATCTTCTGCAGCAGGTACTTCAGCTCAAGGTCCTGGAAATCCAGGTCTGTCTCAAAACTGATAAACTGCTCACTGCGCTCTGAATCCACATTCTGGGGCTCACAGCGACCCCTATAGAGCTTGTAGCCTTTGTTGCAGGAGCCACAGAGTGAAATGTTGGCCAGGCTGCACATGGCACAGCTATTGTTGCCCCCAATGATGCAGGGGATTGGCCTCTGACATAGGCTGGTACTACCATGGCATACACAACTCCGCTGGCTTTCTAAGAAGGTACCCCAGAACCCATTCTCATTGCAGTAGAGCAGCGACTGGACCCTAGTAAGCCACTGTTGTATTGTCCTGCCAAGAGAGAAAGAGAAAAGAACATTAGCCAGCTTTTGATGGGAGAATCATCCAAACTGGAAAACAAATCCAGGACCATGTACAAGACTACTATTGAAACCCTGGCACTTAATTTCCTGTTTCTTTAAGGCAATTAACCTGGTCAGAGCTTCCAGGGCCTGTAGAATATTAAATGATAGAACAGGGTGAGACTTGAAATCATAAAATGTTAAGCATAGAAAAAAATTATCCTAGAAAGGATATTAGAAATAACTGACTCCCATTTTAGACATTAAGAAACCTAAATCATGTTCATCAGGAGAAGGAATACTTGATTTGGAGTCGGAGGATTTGCCTGGGTTTGAATCCCAGTCCTAAAACTTAATGAATGTTTGGCTTTGGGTAAGCTACTTTACCTTTCAGGGTGCAGGTTTTCCTTCCAACCCTCAACCTCCACAAAATGAAAAGGCTTATTTCAAGAGACAAACACATTGGTTTAGAAGATTTCTAAGGTTCTTTTCAGCTTTCAGTTCTTCGACTCAGAGAAGGTGAAGTGATTTGTCCAAGCTCCTATCTATGTCTTTTAAGAATCAATCTAAGTAAAGTTTCTACAAAGTTTTCTTTGATCACAGTACATGTACACACACGTGCATGCACACATAGACATACATACACACATACAGAGAAGTGGTATTTTCCTCTTGGGGAAACATCTAATCACATTCTTGTACCTCTCTTATATATTTATGTTTTATTTTGTATTATAGGTAAACATTTATTAAACACACATTTGTGCAAAAGAAACACATAGTTTAATTATATTTGTAACTATAAATAAGCTAGATTCAAACTTCCTTAAAGGTAGGTTACTGTATCTTCTATTTATCTCTATTTTTGTCTAAGTTAACTACCACAGTGCTTTTATACACAGTAATTGTTCAATATATGTTTTAGTTGAATTGAATATTAGGATTATTGATGTCTTTGTCACTTGTCCATAGTAAAAGTACTCATGAATTTGCCTCAATTGAATTTCAAAATTAGCTTAAGTTTCTCTCTTACCTGACTCCAAGAACCTGGGCTTTCTGAAGGCAATGCTAACATAGCCAGCAGGACAGAACAGAAATCATACTCAGAGAAACAAGTAGAATAAAAGAAACAACACAGTAGGTACCTTGAAATTTCTATCATTTCCTAAGTGTGAGATATGAGTCCAATATGCTTTTACCTGAAGTACCCCTTGCCCCAAATGTTCATGCAGAGCGAATAGCTGAATAGCTGTAGATAGTCCTAGATTGGGAGATGGGAGACTTGGGTTCCAGTCAATGCTCTTCAACTGACAAACTTTCTGGCCTTTGGAGAATCTCTTTTCCTCTATGGGCCTATCTCTTTAGCTATAAAATTAGAGAAAGAAAGAAAGAAAGAAAGAAAGAAAGAAAGAAAGAAAGAAAGAAAGAAAGAAAGAAAGGAAGAAAGAAAGAAAGAAAGAAAGAAAGAAAGAAGAAAGGAAGAAGAAGGGGAAGAAGGAAGAAAGGAAGGAAATAAGGAAGGAAGAAGAAGGAAGGAAGGAAAGATAGATAGAAGGAAATCTAAAGTAGACCTGATTTCAGGTTCTGACCTTCTACTTAACTAGCTACAGGATACTGAACAAACTATATAACTTTCCTGAACCTTAGTTTTCTCATCTGTAGAATAAGGATAATGTTTACATTGCTTACCTTATATGATTATTGTAGTGAATAAATGAGATGATGGATGTATACTACTTTGTGATCACCAAATACTATATAAATGTGATCTGTTAGAACTGTATGATTTCTGTGATCCCTTCAAACCCTGGTATTCTGTGACTCTCCATACCACCTAATGAAAATCCTCACATAGAGTCTCTTTCAAATGGACCCCACGTGGCTTTCACTCCTCTTAAAGCTCTCAGCACAGTAATCCATTTAGAGGGTGCTTTTCCCAATCAACAAATACTCCACTGCCCTGATAGCGCCCCCTTTCTCATTGCCAATCATTGGAACTCTTTGTAAAACCTGAGGTCCCTACCCCCACCCCCAGAATAGATACTTCATTGTGACAAATTCTTAGACTCCTCGTAGCTGCTCAGAGCTCTGGGCAAAAAAAAAAAAAGAAAGAAAGAAAAAGAAAAAGACAAAATAAAGGCCCTGGGAATATAGCAGCAGCAGACGTGGCTAATAACAAATTAGGATTCAGACCCTGTAGAACAGGAGGGGCGATTATGGACAGAGGCTCTCTGAGTTGGATTAGTGAAATTCATGGCACCTGCATAGGCTGACCTCAGAATAATCATTAGGCTGTGAGCTGTATCAAAGAGCACATTAATGATACAGCAATGAAGAACAGCAAGGGGGCTTAGAGAGAGGACAATGTGTAGGGATGGGGGGGTAGGACTGCTGGAGGCAAAGCAAAAGAGGAAAAGATGGAGGAAAGAAAAAGAAAATGGAGGGAAAGGATGGCAAAAAAGGAAGGATGACAAGAGAAGAAAATGAAGAGGGTGATAGAGACAGAGGAAGAAAAAAGGTAATGCGACCCAGAAAAAAAAAAGGCAGAAAAATACCGTGAGGGTGGGAAGGAGAAAGAATGAGGGGATCTTTGAGGTTCCTTCCAACTCTGAAATCCTATGATTCTGTGATACATCAGTTATAATAGGATCATCAGCTCATAGGATTTAAAAACGAAAACTGTGCCTTCTAACTCCCTTCTTTTGCAGATGAGGTCACAGGCAGAGAAGTGAGATGACTCCTGTGAGGTCACATACATAACTAATAAGTAGAAAAGATGGGATTCAAATTCAGGTCCTCTGACTCTAAATCCTTTAGGGTTGGGGGGAGAGGGAGGAAATGGATAAAGAAATTTAGTAAATCCATGATTAACCTCAAGCAAAAGAGCCAAAGTCCTTTACAGAACTGTCAAATTTGTGCAGCATGGAGCAAATGTAGCCTGAACTAGATTAAAATATAACTGGGAAGTGTTTAACAAAATAAATAAAAACGCAACACAACATAGGTAATATAAGTGTGTGATCTCCTAAGTCAGTATGTAGCCCACAGGGATCCTTTCCTATTTCAGTTTGACATCACTACCTAGAACATAGAATTAGAAATGTAGATTATCAGAACTTTGAAAGATTTTACAGCTAATCTAACTAAACCTCCCTCCACCTTCCCACCCATTCAAAAGACTAGAAAACAGGCTCTGAAGTGATTTGCTCCAGTTAAAAGAGAAGCATTTTGTCATGGCTATAGTTAGATCTCTTTACTCTTGGACCTATTTCTTTTTCATGCCTTGGATTTTGAGAATAAAGAGATAAAGGTCACATCAAGGATTTTATGCTATTTGCTTATTTTAAAGCAGTTTCCAGGGGACAGCTTGGATTTAGTACACATTTATCCCAATCTATCGCACCTATATCTCCTTCTACCACCCAGGACAGTGATCACTACTGTCAAGAAAGATGACTCAAACTCTAAAAATATACCTTAAGTTAGAGTCAAGACACTGAACTTAGAATCTCAAAATGTTAGAGTAGGATGACCCTTGTAATAGAATTTTAAAACTAGAAATAGTCTCAGTACATAGAATGTTAAAATTGAAATGATCTTAAAGCAAAATGTTGGTGCTAGAGTGTACCTTAGAACAAAGACCATTTACTGAAATTATTCCTTAAAACACAGAATGTTAAAATATAAAATATTAGATAAGTATATTTGGAAGTTAGAATATAATAGATCTGGAATTCCTGTCCTAATGTATCTTAAGACATAAAATGCAGGAATTTAGTACTTTAAGGGACTGTAATATAGTATATAGTATGATAAAATTCTAGGGTTAGCTAGATGGTTCAGGGGATAGACAGCCAGGCCTGGAGAGGGGAAGTCCTGGGTTCAAATGTGACTCAGATATTACCTGTGTGACCCTGAGCAAGTCACTTAAAATCAATTGTCTAATCATTACTGCTTCTGCCTTGAAACTGATACTTAGTATCACTTCTGAGACACAAGGTAAGGGTTTAAAAAATAAAAATTAAACAACTCTATATAACTTTAGAATATAGACTGTTAAGCCAAAAAGGACTTTAGGGATAATCTTTTCTTTCTATAGGTGAAGAAACCGAGGCTTATATTTCAGAAGTGACTTGTTCAAGGTCACATAAGCAGTTAGTAGCAAGTGGAGCAGAACTTGTCCTCCTAACTTTGAGTGTGGCGTCTTTCCTAAAGCAAGGAAATGGAGAAATACTGTCAATATCAAAGGATAAATGAAACATAAACTTTCAGTAAACTAAAAAAAAAATCTTAATTCACAAGGAATCCCATATGGGTTCAAACATCTGATTAACTGAGATGTTGTGAGAAGACTACTCCAGAAGTGTGGAAGGGGGCATTGAGGATGTATGAAAGAATGAAAGAGGAAGATGCCATCGGGCAGGAGGAGAGGAAAAGGAGAGGAAAAAATGGAAAAATACTGGAAGTTTGAGAGTGCAAAGGGACCATTATCACTTTGCTTCCCTGTTCCAGACCTGCCAGGTTCTCTCTCCTCCATTCACAGATAATTGGAGCTAGCCTGCAAGTAGAGAGGCGAGGCTAGGGAGCATGGGAAGGAGGGACTGAATTCTAAAAATAACCTCTCCCAGGCTAACAAGTGACAGGCTGCCTCAGCCCTGGGAACAGGAGAGGCCTGCTTAATAGGACAGCACTAGTGGAAAGGGTCTGAGAAAGGGCTGACACAGCCCCACTGCAAGGCATTTGGCTTAAGGCAACAAGGAACGTTTTTGAAAATGCTTTTTTCATTCCCTGGAGACCTGACGTGCCTTCCATTTTTGGCAAACTCTTAACTCCAATACAACCAAATAACTAGCTTTCTTTACCCCTGGATTTCAATACACATTGACTAGAAAGAAGAACATGATGTACCAAGGGGAAGGAAAGAGGAAGGGAGGGAGAGAATCTTTCTGTTCCTTTCTAAAATTGTTCTGTTCATCTCGCCCCAACCCCATTCTCTAAAACACTACCCCCTCCCTACCCCTTTCCAGTGCTTCTGATGGTAGATGTTTGGTTCCTCTATGGGAAATGACATGGTTTTACTTTAGCTTGTGTACTTTCTAAACTCTTCATACTATTTAAGCAAAAACAAAGAATAATAAAATGATTACAAAAAAGATATAATACAAATCATTGAATGTCTGAGCTGGAGCAAATGTCAGAACATAGAATGTTAGATCACAGAATATGGAACATAGAGATGGAAGAGACTTTAGGACACAGAGAGATTCATCAAAAATTTATTAAGCAGTTACTAGGTGCTAGCCCCGTGCTAAACATGGGGGATGCCAGGAAACGACTGAAAGTTAAAATGTTAGAGCTGGGCCACTGAGTCCTAGGATCATCGAAGAGCTATGGAGGTTTATCTGCCCCTTCCTTCTATTGAGAGGAAGATAAGGCACAGAGAGTCTGGGTTTACATGCTTGGCTAGTTACAGAGCTAAGATTGGACCAAGACCTTCTACATCACATTCCAGGACTTTTTCCAAACCTTTCAATTGTCTATAGAATCCCAACCCAGGGAGTGCAGGGCTTAGGGAAAATCAGCTGGGGTTCATCTCCCCCTCTTCAGAACTGGCCAGGGGCCTGAGTAACAGAGTTTCTCTTTCAGAAGACAGAGGCTCAACCCCAGGGTGCTGTTGCCTGAGCACAACCTCCCACCCCCTTTCAGAACCACCCACTCCACTCCAGCAGTCCAGCCTGAGAGCCCTAATTCATACCAAACACCCTGCTGATTTTAATTGGCGGCTTTGCCTATGAGGAAAGTACATAACAGGGCTGGTGGCATTTTGGGGAAGATCATACAAATCTACAGCTAGAGAGTCAGGGTAGGTTGAATAGGGAAGGAGATAGAGACAAAATAGAAAATTAATTCATAACACTCATTTGCTAAGCGGGTGTAGATTTTAAAAGTAGAAAGGATGGCTATTTTAAAAATGAAGCCCTTAGTCTGAATTATTCCTTTATTTATCCTCTAGATCCTTTGTTGGTATTTCTTTGACATTGAAATGAGAGCCTGATTAATTCCCTAAAATTTTGTAAAATGGTTATTCCTGAAAGTATAGGCCAGGATGGAAGACAAACAATGATTTTAAGTTTTGGGGTGATTCGAGTTCTATTTATTTATTTAGGAGGGACACTGGTAAAAGATGAATAAGCCAAGTCTGCAATATACTTTGAGTTCAACTAAAAGGATTCTTGGATTATGGATACAGTAATATGATTCATCACTGAACATTAGACCCACTCCTTGCTCATCATTTTGCTTCACAGAAAATATTTTATCCTTTAATTATCTGCCTTTAGTAGACAGTCTCTTCAGTCATTTTGCTTTGTGACCCTCTTTGGGGCCTAGCTTCCTCATCTGTAAAATAATATGCTTAGACTAGGCTACATGATGTTAGAGCTCAAAGGAAAGCTGGAGGCTGCCTTTCTTGACTTCCTCTTATACTATGGAAATATCAGGATAATATTTGGAAAAAGATGTGGGCTATCAAAAATAATTGAAAGTCACTTGATTTTTCTGAGCCACAATTACTTCATTTGGAAAATGGAAATACATTCTAAGATGATCTACCTTACCAAGAGTGTTGAAAGCAAGGTACTATAGGAAATGTAAGTTATTATTATCATTATGAAGAAGCTAAGGCTAATCACAGAGTAAGCTGGTTTGTAGAACAAGTTAGGGACTCAGACTTATAACTAGGATGCATCTGAGACAAACAGCAAAGAATCTGCTCTAAAATCAATTTTTTAAAAGACAAAATATGTTATGAGAGATGAAGTATGCTGTGGCCAAAGGGATACAAGATCTACTTAGAAAAAAAGACTCCAGGAGACCTCAGAACTATTGTTAGGAAATCACCAACTTGGGGAGGAGGGTAAGGGGGAAAAAGGTTTTTTTTTTTTTTAGTTCAATATATTAAAAGATGGTCGCCAGAGGATTGAACTATTATCAATCCTCAATTAAGAATAATCACAAGTCAAAATTGACTTTTATGGAAATTTATTTACAATTAAGAAGAGAGAGAGGAAATATGTAAATAAGAATCTAACCCAGTAGGTGATTTACTATGATCCTCTAATTAATCCAGGTAGATCTAATTAACCTTTAGTGGAGAGTCAGAGGGCCAGAGGCCCAGAGGTGAATGAAGCAAAGCTTCATTCACAGAGTCTATTAAGGAAGTTCCTTATGAGAAGTTCAGGAAGATTCAGTCAGTCTTTAAACTCACCACCTCCACGGACCAGAAGAGCTAGAAGACCTCCTTCACCAGCCGCCCTCTTCACCAGAAGCCTCTCACTCACTCAACTCCCTCTTTTTAAAGGGGTCACATGCATCAATGCCAGTGCCTTCCCCTAGTTTGTGTGTCCAATCACAATAGAAGCTTCTCATAGATCGCCTAGGGGGGTGGTCAGTCGATTCTGAATCGTCACTCACTCTAGCATAGGTGGGTTAAAGACCTCCCAGAATTTGGAGGTACCCTCACCTTTGGTGATTACATCTAAAGATGGGCAGTGTAGACTTAACCCAATTATCACAGGAGACAAGCAAAACTAGATCTATGAGGAGGAATTTGAAGGAGCTAAGGCAAATTCGTGTTCTTAACTAGTTATTCTTGCTACCTAGAGGCTGATATCAATTGTTTCTTTACTATTAAACCCATTATTACTATTGTTGGTGCCCTCAGTGAAAGTCCCCATTACCTTACTCTATAACTTTACTAGAACTAGAAATTGTGCTGTACAGTTTCCAAACTATCTTATCAAGTGCTTATCCTTTATTATTGTTGTTCAGTCATTTTCAGTCATGTCCTACATTTCGTGACCCCATTTGGGGTTTTCTTGGCAAATATATTAGAGTGGTTAACATTTTCTTTTTCAGCTCATTTAACAGATGAAGAAACTGAGGTAAATAGAGCTGTGACTTACTTAGGGCCATACAGCTAGTAAGTGAGGTCATATTTGAACTCACAAAGATTAGTCTCCCTGATTCTTGACCTGGAACTCTACTGTGCCACTTAGTTATCCTTCCTCCAAAAAAGTACTTATTCTACATTACCTTATGAAGAGTCCTTCCAGGCCTGAGGTTGGAAAGAAAATAAAATTTGTGGTCTGATGTGCTGGGTTTGCTATGGGAGAGATTGCCTGACTTTAGTCAAGTTAATTCATTTGCCTGGGCCTCAGTTTCCCCATCTATAAAATGACTTAGACTTTATTTTTAGTTCTAAATCTTCTGATCTTAGAGTTTTACAATAGTATCCTCCCATGGTTCCCTCACAGTGATAAACTCTAACCTGAGAGTCATATTAATAACAAAATGGAAAGGTCAGAAGCAGATTCCCAAAGGCCCTTTAAATCACAGTAGCTTAACTCAAAATAATTGGTAGTATCAGGAATTCCTGAGAGATAACTTCAGAAGGTACTCCTTGGAGCTGGGGAGGGAGAAGGAAAAGGAAGGTGACAGGAAGGAGTCACAAAGCTGACCAGAGAGGAGAACTGAGGACACCAAACCAGAGAATAGCAAAACAACTATAGGCAAGGGTTTCCTTCACCCTGAATGAAATGTCTTATGTGTGTCTTTAAAATTAGAAAGTCAAGGCCTTAATTGAAGAGAAAAATGGCACTGATTCACACAGTGATTCTGGTTTGTGCCTGGGAGAGTCTGCTGACGTGCATCATCAGCTCCAGCTCCAGCCTCACATTCTATCTGGCAGTTCCACTCAGGGCCTGAACTTAATAGAGACAAGAGGAGGAGTCAAAAGCCTCTCAGAGATGGGGCTGAAGGTCAGGAAGAGGCAGGGAGTTCCTGGGGCTGGCATTTTCAAAGTGGCTGTTCTCCCCAAGTGGCAGCAATCAGACAGGAGAAGGGGAGCTGCCCAGCTGAGAGACCATAAACTAGAAATAGGATCATATGACTTCATCACATTTAACCCTGAAAAACCCTGGTGAACTCATCTAGGATGGGATGGAAGATATGCCACTTGTCAGCAGATATTTAAAAAGTCCAGTCCAGTCACGAAATCATCACTCTCTAGGATGCGCTCCTAACTTTCGTGGGCTTTTTCTATAATGCCCTCAGACACATCTTTCTCCAGGAAGCTCAATGAATGCCTGGAATTTTTACCCTGGAACTACCTTCCACCCCTGTGGTTTTTCCTTTTGACTGGCCAGTTCCTCAAATAACATCCATTTTAAGGAGGAGGCCCCAACCAGCCATGTTTTTGTTCCACTCCAAGCTGCAATCTTGACTTTGTAGACTTTCTGTCCAGTGTTCCCTTTAACTCTTCTCTTCCTTCCCCTCCCCAACCCCATGGCTTTTCAGTTTTCAGCTCCTTTTGCATGTTGTCTTCCCCCATTAGAATGTAATCTCCTAGAGAGGCAGGGACTGTATTTCTAATCTGCTTATATTTATATTCCCAGGGCTTAGCATTATATTTAATAAATGCTCACTGACTTGACATAGAGATTTCAATCTAACTCATGATGCTAAAGAAGTTATGCTTCTTAATTTGGCTGATCTTTGCTTTCAGGAAGTTTCTGCGTTGTAAAGGAAAGAGAACCTTAACTGGATTTGGAGGACTCCAGATATGAAATTGGCACCAAGAGGAACCTTGGGACATAGAATATTAAAGCTATATCATATATGTATTATATATATATATATATATGTACATATATATATATATATATTAAGGCTATATCCATAGCCTTAGACTCCTTTTAGTCCAAATAACTTATTTTGTATATGAGGAAACTGTGATCCAAAGAAGGGGATAACTTGACTAAAGGAAGATTCTAAACTCCTCTTTTAAATAGTTGGAGGACACATTTAACGAAAACGACAGAGCCATCATCCCTTTGCTACTAATAAAAGAGATTTTGAAAGGGACAAAAGGAATATCAGGGGCTGAGGAAGGAAATTGAGGATTATAGGCAAAAGAGGAAGAAATGAGTTTAACTTTGGGAGAGAGTTCTTGAGGTTCTTGAAAGCTAGTACAGATTCCTAGATTTCCATTCATTCATATATGCCCTAGGGAAATAAAAAACAAACTTTCACCTGAAATGCTAACTTCCATGAGGAGAAACCTTGATGAATACAAAACGCTTTCTGTACAGAGTTGTAACCCTGTTAGAAAGGACATTGACAGGCTGGAGGGTGTTTAGAGGAGGGAGAACAGAAGGGTATTCAAAACTAAGCCATACAAGGATCAGTTGAAGGGACAAGGGATATTTAGCCTGGAGAATAGAAGAAAATAGCTGTCTTCAAAGATCTGAAGGGCTGTCATGTGGAAGAGGGATTGGAATTGTTCTGCTTAGTTCCAAAGGGCAGAACAAGGAGCAGTGAGTAAGTTATAGAGAAGCAGATTTTTATTTCATTGGAGGGAAAATATCCAAAAAAACTTCCTAAGGACCAGAACTGTCCTAACCTTGTTCCTTAAAACCACTCCCAGAACCACCATGGGAAAATGCCCAGGACAATAACACCCAGTGAAAACAGGCAATTGTCATTTATGTTTATAATCTTAGTTCTATAGACTGTAGGCTTGAGGTGGTGTACATTGGTCACTGAAATGTATAGATGACAGAGGAAAAAAAGGGTTCGATATAGAATCAAAAGACTGAAATTCAATTGCATCCCTCGAACACTTAATAGCTATATTTCTCTGAGCAAGTCACTGAAAATTGCTCAGATTTAATTTGCTCATCTGTCAAATGGGGATAAAAATTACACCTACCCCCTCGGGTTCTCGGAAATATAAAATGAAACAATATTTGGAGTATGTTATTTAAAATCAGCCCTGTATTTAAAATCAGGAGGATAGGCTTCTAGTAAAAGTTGCTATCAACTTGGATGACCTTGGTGAAGGGACTTTCTCTTTTTTGTTCTCTGCTTTCTCACATTTAAAATGAGGATTATATTCAGTGGTATAATGGAAAGAGAGCAGGATATTTTTGAAGGGAGGTTATGGGGATCTTGATTCATAGTCTGCCTTCTATACTAAGTAGCCAAATGATCATGGACAGGTAATAAACTCTCCAAGTCAGTTTCTTCATCTATAAAATGGGTATACTACTAAGGGTAGTTATCTATCTCCTAGTGTTATTATTAGGATCAGCTGGCATAATATGTGTGTAGCACTTAGTAAATTTGAAAGCACTATTTAAATGTCAGCTATCAACATTATTACTTAGAACAGTCAAAGATCTGTAGTTTTAACAATCTGAATACTCCTGCCATAGATACAGATCCTAACCATGAGTCAGTAGATATATTTTTGAAAGTTATTATGGCCATATATATCAATCATCCACCATCAACCTGGTGATGAATACCTCTGAAATTAATAACAACCAAAACATACATGGGTATGCAAAGGTCCTTATAAGTCATTATTTCATTCAATCCTCAAAACAATCTTGTGAGATAAAGGCTGAAATGGGTATTATCCTCTTTTTACAGATGAAGAAACTGAGATACAGAAAGATAAGGGACATTCCCAGGGTCACACATCTAGCAAGTATCTCAGGTGAGACCTGAAGAACTTCCAGATTCCAAATTCAGTGCTCTATCCAATAGACAACATTGCCTCCCCTAAACTGGCTAGATTAATTCAACAGAGTCCATCACTAGTCCTATCTATGAGTCTTTCTAACCTCATAGAATCTACAAGAGTTGGTGCCCTAATAGCAAAAGTTTTGAGTACATTTACCAAGCTATGACATAGCATTAGAGAAAGATTTTATTATATAATATAATATGTATTAGAGTGGTTATTACATAATTATATCCATACTTGCTGTATAATTATATAAAATTACATGGCTATAATTAAAATGGATGTAATTATATAATAATTATATATTATTTGTGATTTATTTACTTTAACATATGTATTCTTATTGTTATATTCAGTAATTTTTCAATTGTGTCTGACTCTTCATGACTCCATTTGGGGTTTTCTTGGTAAACATATTAAAAATGTTTTCTATTTCCTTCTCCAGCTTATTTTATAGATGAGGAAGCAACCAGTTAAGTGACATGTCCAGGGTCCCATAGCTAGTAAATGTCTAAAGCTGGATTTCAACTCAGGAAGATGAGTCTTCCTGAATGCAGCCATTGCACTCTATTCATTGCACTACCTAACTGTCCCATTTTATTATTATTATTAATTCTTTAGTATGCCAATTTAATAAAAGCAAGTAGAAATTTTTTACTGATGTGAATAGTCCAGGGTCACAAAGGGAATGAGTGGCAGACAGGATTGAAACCCAGGGCACCGGGCTCTTAGCACATTTTCCACTTAGCCAAGGTTATCTGTTCTGATTGTAATAATTCAATCCCTACTAGATGACAGGCACTGTGCTATGTCCTGGTAATAAAAAAAAAGATAAAAACGAAATCATTCCTGACCTCAAGGACCTTACATCCTATTAGAGGAAATACTATGTAAATATAAAATTTATACAAATTGGCTTTCTGGGGGGTAGGAGATGGGGGCAAGGGTATTTTTCCCTTGTGGTCTTATTAAGACACTGAGTTAAAATAGAGAGCACCTGAGCTGAACCTTGGAGGAACCTAGGTAGTCTTTGAGGGTAGAATTGGACACGGAATATGCTCTAGTCTAGGCAGATGGGAGAGCCTTTGAGAAAGCAGAGAGACAACAAGTAGAATGTCATGTGAAGGAATGCAGTTTGGCTGGAACACAGAACATGGAAAGGAGACTTAATGATAAACTTGAAAGGTTGCCCTGGGCCACATTGGGAAGGGCTTTAAAAGCTAAACAAAATAATGCCTTTTCTTTCTTTTTAAACCCTTACCTTCTGTCTTAGGACTCACAAATATTAATCCCAAGGCAGAAAAGCGTTAAGGGCTAAGCAATTTAATGGGGTAAGTGACTTGCTGAGACTTACATAGCTAGGAAGTTTCTGAGGCTAAATTTGAACCCAGGTCCTCCAGACTCTAGGTCTGGCTCTCAATTCACTGAGCCACCTAACTGCCCTGCAATATCCTTTATTTTTCCTCTGTTCCTTTGTTCAAACCATGCCACTCTCTTCCTGGAATGGGTTCCCCACACTATTTCTGTCAACTAAAGTTACTCAACAGATGAAGTTTCAAGGCCCAATTCAGATGATACTTCCTAGGCAGCCTTGTGACCCAGTGAATAGAAAATACCAGGATCTAAAGTCAAATTTGGTCTTAGATACTTAACAACTTGATTCTGTTCAAGTCATTTAACCACTACTTCCTCAGTTTCCTTAATTGTAAAATAGGAATATTAATATTAACCTATCTACCAGGGTTGTTGTGAAGATAAAATGAGAAAATATGTGTAAAATACTTTGCAAAACTTAAAATATCATGTAAAGGCAATGATGATGATGATCATGATGACTATGGTGACTATGATGATCATGAGGGACTCCTCTTCAGATAAAGTTCAGGTTAGCTGACCTATGAATTTTCTTCCAACTTAGAGCTTAGGTAAATATTATGCCCATTTTACAATTGAGAAAAGTGAGGTTTTAGACTACCGAGTGACTTGTCCAAGGTTACATAGACAGTGTAAAAGCTGGAGTTCAAGCCCAGATCTTCTGATGTGTAATTCTAGTGCTCTTTTCAGACCTTCTCTCTTGAGAGTCAATAACAATAACCAGCTTCTTCTCTCTGAAGGAAAAAAAAACTACTTTTGAGCCCTGGGTCTGGTGGGGGAGGTCTATCCATAAGCATATGCATATAAATTTTTTCCTCCCCTTTTCTCTTTTTTTACCTTACCTCAGTCAAGTGAATCAATTGCCCTACTTGGTACAAATGCAGAAGGACAAATAGGAGTCAAAATGCAAATATGCAGAGCTATGTTGGTTTAAAGAAATTCAGTTAGTCACTCAAAAAAAAAAAACAGCCTCAATTGTCAGCACACACTTCTCTGCCCCTATGACTGGGTGCTTCTGGGTGAATGTGACTTCCTGCCTCACTGGTGTGTTTTATTCCATAAATAGAAAAAGGATGCTAAGAACCCTTGATTAGTCAAGAGTTTTGATGCCATATGTTTGAGGGAGTGATGTGTAGGCTGATGTAACTGATGGACTGTACACAGGCACTTGGTGCTATTCATCTGGAGTACAAAAAGTAGTTCATGGAAATATTCAATCCATGTTGAAGCCTAATAGTGGGTCATAGTTATCTTGATTCTTCAATCTGAGGGGCCAAGGTCAACTGACTCTACTGGGGTGGGAAGTGGGCAAGCTACACAGGACTTCAAAATGGTTGCATAACAACACAATGTCTGCCCATCAACAATATATAAGAGTGCCAGTATAATGTAGTAAAAGCAATTATGGGATTTTGGTCAGGAGATCTAGGTTCACATCCAAGACCCAATATCTACTAACTATGCAACCCTTTGCAAATCATATTCCTTTACAAAGCCTCAGTTGCCTTATTTATAAAATAGGCCATAAATGCTACTTGCAGAATCTTCACAAGGTTGTGATGAGGAAAAAAAAAACAAAAAACTTTGCAATCTTTAAAACTCTATATGAGTGAAAATCTAAGTTATTGCTATGGGAACTGTGAGAAAATTATATAGTGAGCCTAGGTGGGTCTTGCATTAAAAAAAATGGGAATCTAAAATCATAGAAATTTGCAGCAAAATATTTTTCTTTATTTGACCAGAAGACAAGTAAGTCTTTGGCAGATGCTGGAAGTCTCAGACAATAAGTAATAAAGGAAGATTTTGTTTGCAGAAGTCAAAAATACAGGTATGCAAAAAATCAAAATGGAAAACACATGGATAGACTTACATGAATTAATAAAAAGCAAAGTAAATAGTCAGGAAAATATGCACAATGACTACAATAATTTAAATAGAAAGAAGAAGAACAAAACAACAGAAAATGAAAAAGCTTGGCTTTGGCCCCAAAGAAGAGATATGATAATACACCTTCTTCCTCTTGCTCAATTACAGAGACATGGAGGTTAGGGGGAGGGAGAGCATCCATGAATGTTGAATACTGCTTATAATATCAATTTTTAAAATATATATACTGATTAGTTTTGCTGGGTCATCTTTTTTGTTTGTTTCTTTTTTCTTTCCTTTTTTAAAAAAAATAATCTTTGTTTCTTTTTTATAAGGGATGGCTCTCTGGGAGAGGAGAGTGAAAGCAACATGGGGGACATCTTGGTGCTGTAAACCCAAAAGATATCAATAAAAATCTATTTTTAAGATGTAATCCAGGTAGGCAAGTCATGGATGAAAGGGAAGGTATGTAATTGCAATGAGTCCAGGTCAAAGACCAAACATCCAATAGTAGCAGAGGAGTAATCCTCTCAGAGACCCCTACATTTTATTCATTACAAAATGTCTGATCAAATCCTTTGAGGTATTCAATGACATCTAGTTCTGGGCAACAAAAAATGACAAACTGGAGCATATTTAGAGGAGAGCAACCAACATCCTAAAACAATGTAAAAACAAGATATTTGAAGATCTTTCAAGAAACTAAAGAAATTTCCCCAGAAAAGAAGACTGAGGAAATATGAGAATTCATATTTTAAATATATGACGAGCTATTACATAGTACAGGGATTAGTCTTGTTCAGAATGACTCTAGAAGGCAAAATTAGGAGCAACAGGATGGCATCCTATGACTAAGGAACTGGAAATTCTTTCAATGTGAACTTCTATTTAAAGGTTGAGCTCTTAACCTGAAGATTTTTAACAGAGCACTACAGCACTACTAATGCCATACTTGAGCTTTCTAATGGATATAGTGTGGTCAGGAAGATTGGCTCTTGACACAAAACAAAACAAAGGACCAGAGTCATCAAAATAGTGTCAGAATTATGATAATAGGAGCTTGTAAATAAAACCTAATGGACCTGGTGGAGCACTGGAGAACTGAGGAAAAAGAAGGATACTTTAGAGAGTATGCTTGGATGGAGAGTGAGAAGTCCTGAATTCTAGTCCTGATTGTGTGATCTTGACTAAATCTTTACCTCATCAGGTCATAGTTTTTACTGGCAAGATCAAGCCTATTTGAATAAGATGGTTCCTAAGGTTTCTTCCAGTACTAACACTTATGTTTTATTGTCTAATATTCTATATTCTAAAATTACTCTCCACTCATAAATATTTTACATTCTAAGGTTCATTCTAGTGGTGTCATTCTATGATCTTTGCTTTAGGTTTCCTTCTAATTTGAAGATATATCTCCACATCATCTCTACCATTTATCCCTTTCTCACTAAGGCAGCTAGTGTGGTGCAATGGAAACAATACCGAGCCTGGAATCAGGAAGACTTGAGTTTAAATCTCACCTTAGACACTTACTAGCAATGTGATTTTGGGCAAGTCTCAACCTCAGTTTCCTCATCTGAAAAATAGGCATAATAATAGTACTGACCTCTCAGGGTTTATGTGAGACTTAAATGACATAATTGCAAAGCACTTAGCACAGTGCCTGACACAAGGAAAGTATTATATAAATGTTAGCTACTATTATTATATGCATATAGATATATGAATAAACACACAGATGGAAAGAAACAAAAATGTCTATTTTGACATATGACGAAATTTCTAACGTTTTAGAACCATTTAACTCTAGAACAAAATCTTTAAAATAAACAATACATTCTTCTTCCAGATTCTTCCTCCAATGCCTTACCTTCACAAGGGAGTACTAAGTAAGTTCTCAAAGATTATGTGAATGGAACACAAGCTGGGAGGGCTTCTGGCACGACTTTGGTAATGGACTGCATCTGTCTTATCATCTGCCTCAGCTGCCCAGGTTTTCATTTTGAGTTAATTCTTATTCTTCCTCACCCCATATTTCCAGTCAATTTCTGAGCCATGTCAATTTACCTGCATGACATCTCTATCATTCACCCTTTTTTCTCTAGTTGGCAGAGTGGAAAGATAAGAGTGCTAGGCTTGGAGTCAGGATGGACCTGAGTTCAAATTTAGATTCAGACACAGTAATTAGTTCACATGTACTATGTAATGGCATAAGTTAAAGGTGCAATAGAACCAGTTCTTTAGTTTTCTTTTTTTAACATGTTGAATTTATAATATACTGTTAAAGGAGCAAGCAGTATGCAATCTATTGAGATTTGTAGTTTCATATTCCGCCCTCTTATTCTGTTCTCCATTGCATATGAAAATACTGATGGAGAGGGCTGTTAAGTACACAATATAATTTTTAAATCACTGTTTCCTTCACTAAAAAATGGGGATAACAATACCTACACTGCAGAGTTATGGTGAGGATCAAATGAGATAATATTTTTAAAGTGATCACTTGGCACAGTGTCTAAAGCATAGTAAGTGCCACAGAATGCTTGTTCTCTTCCCTCCCCCTTAATTCCCAGGAACACCACCTTAGTTCCAATGTTTGCTCATCACCTCTTACCTGGGGCATTGTATTAGCCTCCTAATAGGCATCCCTACCTTAAGTCTTTTCTATCTGCAAAACTGCCTAGTAGTTTTCCTAAAGCCTAGCCTGACCTTGTTATTCGCCTGCTTTTTCTCCTGAAAACTCCAGTGGTTTTCTATTGTCCTGAGAATCAAATACAAACTCTTCTACCTATCATTTGTAGAACTTCATAGTCTGGATCCAACCTACTTGCTGGTCTTATTATATATTACTCAGTATCTTATATATGAGTACAACCAATTTGCCCTTTTTATTATTGTTCATAAAAACATTCCATTTCCTAGAGACAGCGAGGTGGTACTGGATAGAAAGCTGAACCAAGAGTTAGGAAGAGTTAGAAAGCCAAGAGTTCAAAGCTGGCCTCAGGCACTTACAAGATTTATGACCCTGGACAAGTCACATCACTTCTGGCTGCCTTAGTTTACTCAACTATAAAATTAGGGTAATAATAATACCTACCTCGCAGGGTTGCTGTGAAGATCAAATGAGATAAAGTTTGTAAAGAGCACTTAGTGCAGACTCTGGCACTTAATAGGTGCTATATAATGCTTATTTCCTTCCCCTTCCCTTGCCATCTCTGTGCTTTGGCACAGGTAATCTACCATGTTTGGAATTTACTTCCTCTTAACTTTTGCTCCTAGAATTCCTAGCTTCTGTCAAAGTTCAGATCAAATTCAGCAACAATTCTATCAGAATTCTCCTCTGATCACCTTCATACGCAGTACTCCTGCCCTCAGAATTTTTGAAATATTTATGTTCTATGCATTTTTATTTTGTGACCTGTGTATATGTTTCCCACCAAGAAAATATAAGGGCTAGGGTTGTTTTGTTATTGTCTTTATAGGCCCAGCTTTTATCACAGCACTTAGTAGTGATTCAAGGGGGGTATATTAAATCGACTGAATGGATATCAGTGGAAGAAACATCCTTAATTCTCTCTAGATGATTTTAATTTTGTCTTGACATACTCAGTACCTAGTCCAGTACTTTGTATATAAATGCTTATTCATTGATTAGTTGATTAAATGAACACCTCTTAAAATTCCAAATAGTTGTCCTTATAGCAATCGTTCTAACCCTTGCCTATACTTCATGGAACAAATTAAATTGCAGAATTAAATTTTTTCTCTAATAGTTCATAAATCTGTTCCTTATGTCCTCAGTTGGATTGGCCACATGTTAGATTATAGGGGGATCGACCCTCTTCTTTTACAGCTGGAGAAACTGAAGCTGAGAGGGGAAATGTTCTGCCCAAAGACTTGGTGAAATGACCTGGCATAGGATGCAAGTCTCCTGACTCTTAGACTAATGCTCTTTTTACTATACTAAAAAAAAAAATTAAAGAGCTATAGGTAGCCAAGATACTTTCAGGAGCTAAATGACAAACCCAGAGACATTCACTTACCCCTTGATAGTGCAAACAGCACCTGGCCAACCGGCCTGATTTCCCACAGGCTTCAGCAAGGGCATCAAATTGATGTGAGGGAAAAAAAAAAGAGCAGTTCATCTGCAAATGCTAACTTGCTCAGCCAGCGGGGCCAGTGAAAGGTTTCTGGTGTCAGAGCCTCTAGCTGTCACCTCTTAATAGCAGAGAGGTTCCTTACCTTAGTGAGAAATGCTCATTAAATCTCTAGAGTCAGTCCTCAGAAAGAAGCTAGCACAGGCACTAAGGTAGAGCTCAGCCTCACTGCAAAGCCCTCAGTGGAATTAGCAATCACTTCCCAAGTGTCATTATATGCTCTGGAGGGAACTGGACCCATTGTTCATTAACTCCAACTACCAGTGTCTCCTTTACAGTGCTAACTAGCTACAAAGAGCCATAAAGTTAGAATTGGAAAGGAATTTTAAATAGAAAACATAGGAAACCGAGGCCCAGGTAGCAGAACTCCTTGGTACATTTTCAAACAGCCAGTTAGTTCAGAGCAAAGACTAGAATTCAGGACTCCTCACTCCTAGTCCACTACTTTTGGTTCTCTTTCCCTAGAAGCCCCAGCTAGAGGCAACCTTCACTTAGAAAGCAAGGCAAGTTCCCAAGTGCCAGAAATAAGCAAACAAACAAATTGCTAAAAAAGTATTGTTTTTTCCTCCCTCTTGTTAACATCCTGTGCTCTCCATATTTTCACGCAATTGCTTGGAGTCTAACTGAAACCTGTCCTTTATGAACAGTATCTTTTCCTGAAGACTACCTGGCTCCAAAGGATTCAGTGTGGCTTAGAAGTGAAAAGAGCATTCAGTTCAAGTTTGGGACTTACTACTAGCTAACTTTGCAAACTTGGGTATATCACACAAACCCTATGGGCTTCAGAATGATGAAGTCAGTCTAGATTAGATTTCTTAAGTCCCTCCTAGGTTTGATAGTCCATGATGCTTCCTTTTTCCCCTCTCCTCTAACCAGTTTATCTTTTTTAGTATACTGTTCCCTCTGCAGCTATGATTTGCTCTTCTAGGTAATGGCAAAATTAGGATTAGGGTTAGGCAAAGCAGACAACCACTGAGGATGAAACTCACAGGGTAGCGAGAGAACCATTGCTAAAAATGACATTTTATAAATGTACACATTTTGAGCTCCAAAACAATCTGATAGTTCATGGTCTTCAAGATTTTTTTTTTGCTAAGTGAAATAGCTTGTACTAGAGTGAAGGCTTCAAACCTCCAGCACCTGTGCAATGTCCCAACCTTTACCATCATGCAAAAATGACTGGTGTAGACCCTAATCATAGTTAGATAATTTGTGAAGCAAATATGCCTAAAGGTGTTAATGGACCACAACATCAGAGAGCTGCTGAATGTTAGAATTAAAAACGTGTATGCATAACAACTAGCCTAAACTTATCATTTTACACATGAGGAAACTGAGGCTTAGATTATAGAAGTTGTTTCCATAATCCCACATGGCTAGGAAGTAGAAAGGATGGAATTCCAACCTAGGTCTTAGAAATTTAAGTTCAGAAATCTTAAAGATAATAAGCCAGGTGGAGTCGAGATAGTGGAGTAAAGGGACTTCCTTATGTTCTTGCAAAGTTCCTTCCAAAAGAGTTGAAAAATAATGCCTCAAAATGAATTCTGGAATGGCAGAACCAATAAAAGGAAGGAGTGAAACAATTTTTCATCCAAAGGCAACTTAGAAGGTCAGCCTGAAAAGTCTGTTTCACTGGGGTAAGAATGGAGTATAATCCAATGTATTCTGTTCCCTAGCAAAATAGCAGCAAGCTTTGATAGTACCTGAATTGGCAGTGGTGACATGTAAGACTGTAAAGGGGATCAGACCACTGGTCAGAAGGAGATTGCAGGTGTCCTTTTGTTAGCATTGGGAGTGGGACTCCATTACATTGCCCATAAATGGTTCCCAACACCAATTCCAAGGCAAGGAGGAGCACTATCACAATAAAGTGTATTGCTACTGGGGAGAAAAGAACCTGGGCGCAGTTCCAATGTGGAAAAGAATGACTGGTCACTCACAAACAAGAAGATAGTCAAGGAGAGTTAGTGACTATATCTCTCCTTAGATCATACCACCCTGAAGATCTGAAAATTTATAACCCCCAGAACTAGCTCTGAAGCTTGGGACAGTACTCCCCTCCACCCTGGGAGCAGTGCCTTACTTTAACATAAAGTTAAAAGTTAAGTATTAGGCTAGAAAAAATGAGCAAACAACAATAACAAAAAATTAGCATAGAAAGTTATTATTTTGAAAGGTGATTTAAAAAAATACTCAGAAGAAGACAACAAAGTCAAAACAGCTACATCCAAACCCTCAAAGAAAAATGTAAATACATCCCAGGTCTCAAAAATATTTCCTGGAAGAACTCAAAAAGGTTGTTAAAAAATCAAATAACAGAGGTAGAGAAAAATTGGGAAAAGAAATATCAATGATGCAAGAAAATCATGAAAAAAGTCAACAGATTGGTAAAGGTCCCCCCCCCAATCACTAAGAAAAAAATCTTGAAAAATATAATATTTTTCATGGTAAATGAGGCATAAGAAATCCACAGAAACATACGCCTTTAAAAATGGAATGGGACAAATGGAGGGGGGAAAATATGCAAAAATTCACTGAAGAAAAGAACTCTCTAAATACTAGAATTGGCTAAATGGAAAAGGAAGAACAAAAACTCAAGAAAATAATTCCTTTTATATCCCTTCCACCTAAGAATCTAAAGTCCACATCCCTTCACTGCTCAAAAGTGATCAGCATTTATTGTGTTGTCTCTGAGAAAATAATAGTCATCACTTGTATAATACTTATGTGCCAAGCATTCTGCTAAATATTTTATCAACTCATTTGATCCTCACAACAACCTTGGAAGGTAGATGCTATTATTCATTCTGCTATATAGATGAGGAAACTGAGAAAAAGAAAGATTTCGTGATTGGCTTAGGGTCAGACAGCTAGTAAGTGTCTGAACCTGGATTTGAACTCAAATATTCCTGTCTTCAGACTGATGATCTATCCACTACATCATGTAATTGCCCTATGTTGTCTTCATAGTATGTCACCATTTACCTTACCTTACAAGATCTTTTCCAATAGAAGTTCCCACCCCTCTCACATCTAGCTGTTTTGGGGACAAAGGAGAGGAGAGGGGAGGCACTCACCTTTCTCTTGGCAGCTGGTGGTTTGGGTTATGGCGGCAGCGTACACTGAGGCCAAAGAGTTTCCGGGCAGTGCGCTGGATCTTCTGTCTCTGAGCTTCTGTAGAGCTCTGGAGCAACTTATAGCGGTTCTGTAGATCCCAATCATTCCCCCAATGCTGGTGGATGCTCCCAATGGTCAGAAAATGGTTGTTAGGTAGCCTCTTCATGAATGATTTAAACTCATCTGTGCAAAATATAAGCCCACATGCAGAGGATAAGCCCAGAAAATGCCCTCCACAAATACCCACATGATAAAAATGATCACTGAATAATGCAGGCTTCCAAATAAGGTTACATGATTGAATATTCCCTGGTAACAGAAATCATCCCACAAATGTCCTTCCTGTTCTCAACTCCTAGCCCTTTATCTCATCTCCTAGGAAATACAGGGATGATAACATGGATAGTTTCATTTTTTCCGCTTATACTTATTGACCATGTGAACTTGAATGGCCCTTTGAAAGCATTTATTCCATCTTCCTTTTGCAAAGGAGAAAACTGAGGTTAAGAAAAATGGGAGGTCACAGATCAAGTTAGTGGAAGACTCTGAAGCCAAGTCTCTAGACTCCCAAGTCAGTGCTCATTTCCAGCTTTTATATTGAAGGGTTAAAGGTATTTGGGTATCATTGTTACTCTTTAAATATGAAGGGTTTGAGTAATTTTTCTCAATGTCCACATGACATCACCTAAAGCAAACAAGCTAAAACTAAAACAAGATTTGGGTTCTCATGAGACCTTTTTTTGTCTTAGACCTAAAAATATTTGGATGGGTGACTTAGTGGAGAGGTGGATTCCTATCTATCCCTGTTCAGTCATTTACATTGGGTCCAATTCTTTGTGACCTTATTTGGGGTTTTCTTATTGGAGTGGTTGCCATTTAATTTTCTAGTTCATTTTACAGATGAAAAAACTGAGGCAAGCAGGGTTAAGAGACTTGCCTAGGGTTACACCTCTAATAATTTATGAGGTCAGATTTAAACTAAAGAAAATCAGTCTTCTTAATTCTAGGCTTAAAAATCTATCCACTCTGACACCTAGATGCCCCTATCTATCCCTAGAGACCCTTAAAAAGAGAAATGCTTTAAGTAGCTCACTTCGATGAAGTAAATGATGCTAATAACCTCTTAAAATCCCTTCTACCTTATATTTTTATGTATGGAAGTTTCCTGAGTCCATTTAGCAGCTGACTCATTTATTGATAAAGAAAGAGGTTTCTCTCTAAGCTGTGTGCAATGAACAAGCATTCTTCATGCCTATGGCTTCAGAGTTTATAGTAGACTGGGAGATGAAACCCAGGAGTTCAGGGTTCCAAATCCCAGTTCTAACAAGCAAGGAAGCCTCCCAACCCAATCCTTCAGTAAGCATAAACAGGTCTCTGAAACTCTATGTGTTCTGGCTGAGTTCTGTTTAAGCCTAAGCATTTGGGGACATGAAGGCATTTCTGCCTGGAGGGAGGAGTTGATAGTCTTTAGCAGTAGTTGGCCATTAATCCGATGAAATTACCCTGAGTTGAAGCTGTTAATGCTATTATGGGCTGAAAATGAAAAGAAGAAGAAGGGGGGAAAAAATCAAACCACAGATGCATGTATGGATTTCTCTCCTTAATGGGCGATGCTGTTTTCAATTGAAACATACAGGGGCATTAAAGAATGAATGTCCTTGTGGGAAGCAGGCACAATGCATAAGTCATCGAAAGTGGTCTATCCAGCTTATTACGTGCCTTCTCATCTTCTTGTCTTTCCCCACCCAAAGTGGTTTCCCTTCCTTCCAAGGATTTTATTCAGAGAAGCTGGCCAGCTTTTGCACACAGTCTCCCTTTGACTAAGTCTTAGAGCAATTAGGACAGAGTTCTTTCCAAAATTTTATTTTCACCCACATTCCTTTTGTTTAGGATCAAAAAATAACATTACAAATAATATGAATTATACCACAAACTCCCTTTCTTTCATGAATTTGGTACAGTTTTAAAGGGACTAAGTAGCATTAGCAGCTTTACTTTAGTAATGTGACCTTGCTAAAAATGAATATTGGGCAAAAGCACTAATAGCTCATACAATCAGAATACAAGACCTGGAATGAGCTTTAGGATATAGGATACTAGAATATCAACATGTAGAATATTAGGGTTGGAAGAGACAACCTTAGAAAAGAATGTCAGAAAACTGAATGTTTAAATTGGGAGATGTACATAGATATGTAACAGAATATTTAAAACACAAACTATTAGGCCAAGATGGAAGGGACATTTGAACATGAAATATTAGAATATAAACCTTGATAATGTTATAACTGGAAGAAATGGTGCATACTGCTAAATATGTGATAAGGACTATGGTAAAGGATATGTAAACTATTCTGCACCAATGCAAACACAAATAAATTGGAACTTTATTAGAGAAAATAACTTCTTACTTCAACCCTCACCAGAATAAATAGTATAGTAACAGAATAGTAACATGGGGTACTTTCTGCTCTGTATTTTGATTTATTCTCCAAACAGGGATGTGAGTGTAGTATCTCATAGTGTAGAAGCAAAAAGTTTTCTATGCCATCATTAGAATTATCTTTGATCCTTTTGAAAATATGCCAAGGATACGCACAGAAAATATTGAATGGCAATGATTTTACCTAGAGAATATCAATTTACCTTGCTCTTGTTCTGTGAGCCATGGGACAATTCTCAATAACTATGCTGTTATTTAGCAGTTGTGTCTCTGAACTTTTAAAGGCACCTAGGGAACACATGGGATAGGAGGATACTCAGGGTGGTCTTGGATTGGAGTTGAAGGTACACAGAGGTCTCTGTCAGGAAAGCAAATGATCTTGGTTCTACATTCTACTACTGGATTTACTTTGTGACCTTATATTGATATTTTTGATTCTCTGACATAATGGTGAATAGAAATGTCTCTGAAATATTCTTGTTCTCTCAGGGAAGATTTCTAGAAATCATTTCCTATCTCTACCTAGTTATTTTTGTTGTGGTGACTGTTGCATGTTGGAGCTTATTTATGTTATTATAGTATTATAGTAACTCTCTCCTACTCTCCCCATTTCCCTTTCTCTCTCTCTCCCTTTCTCTCTCTCTCTCTCTCTCTCTCTCTCTCTCTCTCTCTCTCTCTCTTTCTCTCTCTCTCTCTCTCTCTCACACACACACACACACAGATATAAGCAATGGTTTCAGTCACAAACAAACACGGAATGGCTCCAGTCACACAAAAAATACACTGAGAATGGCTTACGTCACACATCAACAGAAATAGAATGGCTGAGGTCACACAAATGCACAGAGAGGCTCAAATCACATACACTCACAGAATGGCTGGGATCACAAATGCACACAGAAAATGGCTCAAGTCACACGAAAACAGAGATAGAGTAGCTGAAGTCTCACAAACACACAGAATAGGTGAAGTCACACTCAAAGAATGTCAGGAGTCACAAATACACACAGAGAATGGCTCAAGACACACGTATACATATAGAATTTCTGAAGTCACAACAGAGAATGGCTCAAGTCATACACATTCAAAGGCAATGGCTGGAGTCAAAAACAAACACTGAATGTTTGAAATCACACACACACACACACACAGAATGGCTGGAGTCAAAAAACACACAGAGATTGCCTCAAGTCACACAGAAACAGAAATAGAATGACTCAAAGTCACACACACACACACACACACACACACACACACACACACACACACACACGCGTAATGGCTCAAGTCACAAAAAAGAGAATCGCTCCAGTCAGACACAAAAATACACAGAGAATGGTCCAAGTCACACATGAACNCTCTCTCTCTCTCTCTCTCACACACACACACACACAGACACACACACACACAGACACACACACATGCACACACACACACATATAAAACAGGAGGTTATCAGTTGGTAGACTCTATACCTGAATTCTCCAGGTCCTTATAGGCTTCTGTCCAAGACTTGGCCATGTTGGCCAAGGTATACTCCATGATCTGGATGTCAGTGATTGGGCAGTTGCACTGTGGAAATTCCTCCGCACACTGACATCGGCACTGGCTGTTCTTACATACATATTCTCCCTCCCCATTGCACATAATGTAACTCAAGGCTGATTGGACAAATTTTTCTTGAAGATACTGAGGGAAGATTATCTGAAGACCTGCATGAAAACACAAAAAAGCACAAGAAGGAGAAAGAAGAAAAGATAGGAATGTTAAACAGAAGTTATTTTTGAAAGGTGATAAATTGGGATTTGAAGCTTCCAATGTTCTTTCAGCTTTTTACAAGTGAAGTCCTTTGGGATGGGCCAAAATTCAGGCACTTTGGAGAACCCAGCTTATTAGAGAAATCTTTTTTTTTTCCAATCACTTTCATGCTAACTCCACATATGCTGTGTTCTTTCTTCATGGATGGTTCCTTTATGGTGAGAACATCCTCCATTGAAACAAATCAACACCTCCATACTTTTCATGAGATCATTTTATGAGTTGATATGGCCAAAATATGTATCATGGGGTGGGAAATATTCTATTGAGAAGCTATCTACATTTACCAAATTTGGCACTTGGATAAAAAACTAGCCTGGACTTGAAACTTTTTTCAACTTAATAACAGCACTTTTTCTTTCAATTTTAAATAGCACTTTAAGATAACAAAACATTTTTCATATATTATCACATTTCACCATTATCACAACCCTGGGAGATACTTCACATCATACATATGAGGAAATTGATGTTGAAGGAATTAAATAAACAGTGCAAGGTAACACAACTAGTAATTATTCATGGCATGATTCAAACTTAGATTTTCCTGATTCTGAGTCCAGTACTTACTCCAGTAGGCCAAACATTAAATTCCACAAGCATAACTATCAAGACATGATAATAGCTTCACAGATTGATGCTGGATAGATATTTCATATTATTAGGAAGTCTTGCTCAGTATAGGTTTGAAGCAATAATCAAGCACCCTACATAACCTAGTTCATGTTGGAAAAGATTCTTTCTGTAGTCCAAGATATTTTGCCCAAGAAGATGCACAATAACTACTGTGATGGCCCTCCCCCCCCCCTCTACTGAAACTCATATTTTGGTGCATAGGGCAAAAGTATAAAGTATAGGAAAGTCTATGATCACTTATCAAAGACCAGAGAGCAGGAATCTCTTAGTGCCAAGGTTTCTTAAGGTCCCAATGTATTATGCTGAATGGGGTGTTAGAAAAATAGATGATAATAATAAATATTTGTTAAGCATATACTAGGTTTGGATCACTGTACCACTAGAAGGAAGGTACACAAAGTTTAAATAAGACATATTCTCTGCTTTCATAATACCTACAGATTAATGGAGGGATAAGAAATCTACTCAGTTTGTACAATACATGATGCTGTATGATAAGTGCATTGGACTTGTATGAAATAAAATATTATTTAGGAAGTGCCAAGGGGGAAGTTTTATATGTGTGTGTGTTATTTTTAAAGTTGTTCCGCTTTGTCAGAGAAGTCTTCATGGACAAGATGGCATTTAATTTGGGCTTTAAAATTTGGATAGGAATTAAGAAGAAAACAGGGAAAGAGAACATTTCAGGCATAAGCAGTAGCATAAAGGTCTAGAGGTGGGGCAGCACATGGTGTGTTTGAAATAGAGAATATAGAATCAAGAGACTATAAAGCCAGAGAAAGAATATTGAACATCAAAAACTGAGCCTGTGGAGATGACCCAACAATTTCCTAAAAACTTGCTCAATAAGTCCTTATTAAGCATACACTCAATGAATATGACATCGTTGGGTGCTAAAGGAGATACACAAATTTAATAAGATATAGTCTCTACTCCCAGGAGCACAGTCTATTAGGAGGAAGAGGTAGAAACACAGATGAGTATAGGGATAGAAACTGTACCTGTGAGGGAACAGGGGAGGAACCTCTCTCTTAATAATAGAGTTCCTCACAGCACTAAGGTCAAGTAATTTGTTCAAGGTCATATAGGCAGAATGTGTCCAAGGTGAGATGTTAGGTCAATCTGGCTTCAAAACCAACTCTCTAACCTCAGTGTCATTCACCCTCCCATCTTCATGGTGAGTACAGAAGATAGATTAAAAACAAATTGCCACATGTGGTCTGAGGGAGAAGGTCACTGGAATCCGAGGATCTTCAACAACATTCCAGGGATAATTGAATCCTCAAGGGACCTAGCTAGTTTCAGCCAGCAGATTTGGTTTGATTCTCTTCTTCTCTTCCTACCCTTTCTTTCTCCTCTACTGATCTAGCTCCCTCACACTTACCTCTTTCCTAGTTCTCTTGTTTGGAGCTTGTGATGATCCATATTATCCATCATATACCCTCTGTCTAGCCTTTTGAGCTTAGCAGTGAGAAGCAATAAAATCAAACCAAACAAGGGACTAGAATCCGACTTAGTCAATAAACTACCTGAAGAAAACTTTCCTGAGTAGAGAATTGAGAATTCCCTCTGGCTTTCAATATTCCCTGTCTCCAATTCTGAGACCATTTAGCCCCAGCCCCATCCTCTTCTCTCCACCTAGTTACTGATTATATTTATTTTTATCTTTGTCCATTCCAACAAAATACTATGAAAAAATTTTATCTTTTCTCTCTGACTGTATATAATAATCATTTTTTAAATAAAGTATTCCCCCCTCCATGATATCTCAAAGAAGCAGGCAATGAAAGGGCTATTCTCCCCATTTTTTTCAGATGGGAAAACTAAGGATCATTAGCAGGGGTGTCAGCCCAAGTCTCCCAATTACAAGACCAAGGCTCTTTCTGTTTCACCATGCCACTGCACTGTTTCCATGTGCTTGCTCATCATTTTCTTTATCCTCTGTGTGTGGGGAGAACATTTTCTATTCTTGGTTTCAGCCCAAAAGGAACTTGGGGAGCAAGTTTTTAGAAAAATGCGTCAAATCATCTTAGTTTGGCAGGGATTCAAAAAGCTGTATTACTTTCTATGTTTAATGTAACTGGAAGGGGAAAAAAAGGAGAAGGCTTGGCATTGGGGGATTTTTTTTTCCTTCTGAGCAGTTGTAACACAAACAGGCTTCTCTTAAAAACGGAAACTCCGTCCGTGCCTCCGTGTCTCTAAGGCAAAATCTCTTGGGTAATTTTGAAGGAGAATAATGAAGACAGAGGCAATTAGGAAGTACTTTTCTGCAAAATGTCATTACTGTTGAAAGTTACATAACTATTTTGTTAGCAGTGGGGATTCACAAATAGCCGTGGCCAGAGACTTCCATCGGTCACCTGTGTTCAACAAAGAAGCCCAGTTCTGGCCTTATATATTGGCACCTCGCTCCCATTTCACCCATTTCAATGGAAGCCATAAATATCTTGGGGCAGGATTTGGCCCATAGAACCACTATTGTACAGACATACAGCTGCTGTCTATGTGGATATTTTGCTCCACATAACTCCCAAGGAACTAACCATGTACATATTCACAGAACCCCATATATGCCTATGCAAGTAATAATGACCCAAATTTATGGAACAATAACTCATACACACATAATGACACCTCATGTATCTGGTACTTTAAGGTTTACTCTTTTTACAATAACTCACAAGTTTGGAGTTTGGTGGTTCAAGGGCTATTATCCTCATTTTATAGACTGGGGGGATATACTCCTAGAAAGAGCAAAGGACTTGCCCAAGGTCACGAAGCTAATAGGTAGTTGGCACAGATCTTATGCCCACAGGAGTTATAAAGGATGTTAAAAAAAGGCAAGGGCACTCCTTTGTGAAGGTAATCAATTCCACTGCACAATTGGTAGGACTTACAAAAATTCTGATTTTCATTTCAAAACCAACTCACCCACACCAAACATATGGAAAATATTTTTTCCCTCCCAGACTACTTAGAATTTTAAATGTGATGCCTTCAATATGCAGGATGTGTGGGCAATGGGGGATGTGTGAACATTAAGATGAAGACCATCACTTTCTGCTTCTCTCTCCCTTGGTAGTTCAAATGGTGATTGTTCAGCTTGAGAACACAGAAACTCAGTACATCTAGTCCTTCTGTCCCTGACCCTGACATGATATGCACCACCTCCATTCTGATCCTTCCATTTAAATGAAGGAAAGGGTAAGGAAAAGGAAGAGGATAAGCATTTATGTGGTACCTCCTATGTGCCAGGTACTATATGAAGCACTTTACACAAAGGATCGTTTGATCCTCACAACATTCCTGTGAGGTAAGTACTATTATCCCTATTTTACAGTTGAGAAAACTGAGGCAAACAGAACTTAAAATGACTTTTCCAGGGTCACATAGCTAGTAAGTATTTAAGTTTGTATTTGAACTCAGGTCTTCCATTTCCAAGCCCAGGTACATTCTCTAGCTGCCTTTAAACCCATACAAAAAAGGGATCTATCTCCATGAATATCATCAGGATAGGAGTGCCTTAAAAAATTGCCTTCCCTACCTACTTTATAGATAATGATGATAATGATGATGATGACTGGCATGCATATAGCATTATTATTTCATTTAATCCTTACAGTAACCCTAGGAGATAGGTGCTATTATTATCCCCCTTTTATAGATGAGGTAAGTGATTTGCTCAGGATCATACATCTAGAAAGTGTTTGATGTAGAACTGAATTCGTATCTCCCTGTCTTGAGGTCCAGTGTTCTGTGTCCTGTGCCACCAGCCTCCTAGATAATGATATTCCTAATAACCAAATGAGGGGATTGGACTGGGTGATTCTAAATTCATCTTCTTGTACCAACATCCTAAGAAGAGCCTGAAGAAAAGTTCCGAGCCAGGAATGGCCATGGTATACTCCAGACATCTTTAAGGCAGGGGTCATTTCAGATCGTAGGATTTAGACCAAGAAGGAACTTTACAAATCAAGCCAAATCCTTTGGAAACTGAGGTCCTTCAGAGGTGAAGTGACTTGCCAAGCTAGATAAATAGCAAAGGACAACATCAGCATTCCAACTGACATCTTCTGGAAGTCACTTACCTACATACTTATGGCAGTCACTTACCCATAGACCACAACTTCTTCATCACATACCCTAATTCGTGCAGGTGCTATAATCCCTTTAGGGACTCAATAAATTTTTCTTGACTAAATGGATATTTTACTGACCTATTTCATTAGTAGCTTAAATGTATGTTCTTTTCTGGTGTCAGGGAGAAAGAGAAAGGCACCAACTGAGAGAGAAAGAAAAAAAAAAAAAAGAAGGTCCTTCTGCGATGGAAGATAAATATTTTTCTCTCCTGTTAAGAGCACCAGAATGCAACCCCCTGTAGACATCGTCAAGCCCTATAGGACTCCCAGCTGTTGTCTTGTACCTGGTAAGTTCTGCCTGTCAGATTCTGTCGGTTTCTGAAATGCATGAGGCAGAGGGAATAATAACTCCGAGTGAACCGCCTGCAAGCCTTCCGGCCTGATCTCCTTCCTCACAAAAAGCCCAGGGATTTCAGACTGGCAGATAAAGGACTTTATAGCTGGAACAGCAGCGCTGAACCCCAGTGTAATGAAGGCACGCAGGTCAATTACCCATCTGTTTGTGTTTCTATTGCGCTGAATTACAGTATCCATCGCTGACAGCTCATTGGAGTGGAATGGAAATAAGACAATAATTCACCGGGTGAAACTGTGCAGAAAGGGCGAAAAGGCTGTGATCTCATTCAGAAGTTCAGTCCTGTCTCCGTGACGGGTCATTTACGCTCTGGGAAAAGGGAGAGAGGCAGCCACAGGGCTTTTGCAATCTCATGAGGCCACTTGTTTGCCTTCCTTAGTGAAGGGAGTAGGAAGTGGGGTTTGGTTAAGGTCCAAATCACAGAACAACAGAATGTCAGAGGTGGAAGGAATAGGAATCCCCTCCCTAACGTCCCTGACAAATGGTTTTCCAGTCCTGCTTAAAGACCTCCAGGGAGAGGGAAGCTGCTACTTCCTGAGGCATCCCATGCCACTTCTGTACAGAGAGTTTGTCTTTTTTTCATAGATACATATATATGTAATTTTTATATTTATATATGAGTGTGGAAGGGAAGACATATGTTTTATATAATATTAATAGCTAACATTTATACAATGCTTCCTATATGCCTGGCACTGTTAAGTACTTTATATTTATTATCTCACTTGATCCTCATAACAACCAACGGAGATGGGGCTATTATTATTCCTATTTTACAGATGAGGAAACTTAGGCAAATCAAGGTTAAGTGACTTATGTAGGATCACAAAGCTATTATGTATATGTGGTTGGATTTGAACTCAGGACTTCCTAACTTCAGACTTTTATTACCACTGGGCCAATATTAGGATCATAAGGACCATAGATTGAGAGATGAAAGTGATGTTCAAGATCAGTCATCTAGTTTAATTCACTTATTTTACATTTGAGGAACCTGAGGACTAGTGAGTTATCCAAAGTCACAAAAATAGTAACAGACAGAGCTGGGATTTGAACTCAAATCTTTTAAAATTCAAAACCTGTTCTCTTCCAAAAATCCTATTCAGGGCAACTACCACTCCAGCTGTGACTATAGATCTGTTGCTTAAGGCCTAGCAAAGCTAATGCCTATTCTACATGCCATCCCTTCAGACACTTCTTTGCCCTAGATGACTTAATATATTCAGTTTTAGCCTAGTCCTTGCCATGCTTCTAATCTTAGATTGATACTAAGTCAGAGGATAAGGGCTTTTTAAAAATGGGTACATAATTTAGACATAAAAGGAGACATCATAAGCAAAATAAGAGGAGCATGGAAAATTTTACTTGTTGGATCTATGGATAAGGAAAGAATTTATGACCAAATAAGAGGTTGAGATCATAATGGTTTGACAACATGAAATTTAAAGAAGTTTTTGCACAAATATAACCATTATAGCCAAGATTTGAAGGAAAACAGGAGCCTAGGACATCTTTACAGGAAGTTTGTCTGAAAAAATATTTCATTTCTCAAATACATGGAGAACCGAATTAAATTTATAAAAATATAAGTCATTCCCCATTTGATAAATGGTCAAAGGATATGAACACACAGTTTTCAGAAGAAGAAATCAGAGCTATCTAAATTCATAGGAAAACATACTTGAGATCACTATTTATTAGAAAAATGCAATTTAGAACAACTCTGAGGTACCACCTTACACCTATCAGGTTGGCTAATATGACAGAAAAAGCAAATAACATGTTGAAAGGAATAAGGGAAAACTGGGTCATTAATGCATCACTGATGGAGTTGTGAAATGATCCAACTATTCTGAAGAGCAAATTGGAGCCATTCCCAGGGGTTATTTTAACTATGCATATCCTTTAATCCAGAAATGCCACTATTTTGTCGGCTCCCCAAATATATCAAAGGAAAAGGACTCATACATCCAAAATTTTTTATACCAAATCTCTTTGTAGTGGCAAAAAATCGGAAATTGAGGGGATGGCCATCAATTGGGGAATGGCAAACAAGTTGTGGTAAATGATTGTGATGAAATATTATTGTACTATATGAATGATAAGCAAGATATTTCTGAAAAACCTGGGAAGACCTATATGAAACAATGCTAAGTGAAATAAACAAAACCAGGAGATCATTGTTTACAGAAACAATAAAATTGTAAGATGATGAATTGTAAATGACTGAGCTCACTTTTAGCAATTCAGTGATCTAGGACAATTCCAAAGGACTTAGGAGAAAAAATGCTATCTGCCTCTAGAGAAAGAATGATGAAGTCTGCATGCATATTGAAGCATAATTTATTTCATTTTCTTTTTTTCTTGCTTTTTTCACACAATGGATAATTATAGAAATAATTTTATATGATTTCACATGTATAATTGATATTACATTTATTGACTTGGTGAGGGAGGGCTAGAAAGAAGAAAAAATTCAAAACTCAAATTTTTAAAAGAAAACAAAAACAAATAAACTTTTAAAAAAATGAAACATCTTAAAAGACAAAAAGAAAAAAGGAGAATGGTCAGGTCCCTTTCAGCTCTAAGATGATGTTTTAACATTCTATATTTTAATGGCCTTATGGACTTTAAGTTATGTTCTAAAATTAGAATCAACATTGTCACTGTCATATCCCTGACCCAACCCAGGCTTCTATATGGATTTGGATTAGAAACTCTTTATCACATGATTCTCTAGGATGCCATGATCATTTGCCAAAATTGCATTTCTTTCCCCTAGGAGTGTAAGGTCTATTTCTCTCACCACCTCTTCAATCCAGTTCTGTCTCTAATTTTTATTAGGACGACTGCCTTGGTTTCCTCAGCTGTAAAATGAGCTGGAGAAGGAAATGGTAAACCACTCTTGTATCTTTGCCAAGAAAATCCCAGATAAGGCCACAAAGCATTGATTGTGACTGAAAAATGACTGAAAAACAAAAAGGAATGGAAGAAGGAAGAATATGCCCCTACTGAATGCTGCCAGGGAGTAAATTACCAACTGATACTTCTAGATCCTCCTACTGCTACCATTTTTCAACAACCACTCCTCATTTAAAGCTGACATCATCCATCCCTATCTCCCTGTCTAGAGACCATTTTTGCCACTTTCTAAACTTCTGATCATTCTCCTTCTTTTCTCAAAGACTTCAATACTAGGCATATGGTCCTCTCAAAAAATCCAATCTCAGCCTCAGGCACATATCATCATCCTCATAATGATAACATCACCATCAACAAGAAAAATAAAAACAACAGCTATCACATTTAACATTTTAAGGTTTTCAAAGCACTTTACATATATTATTTCATTTGACATATTGGTTTCTCTTCAAACACTCTGGTTTTCCAGTATATGAATCTTCTCAACTGCCAAGATTTCCATCTCTCTTCTATTTTAGCCTACCTACTTCACTATAGACCTTATGACAAAAGAAAAATATTTAGTGTCTGTTTTCCTGAAATATTGAAATCCTACTCTCTGATCACCTCCTCCTGTCCTTTGTTTTGGTCTCACAACTAATAACTTTTGTCCTTTTGGAGATTTCTGGTTGTTTGTCTTGGTTCTTTCCTATTCTCCCAGTCACCAATGCAGTGGCCTCATTTTTCTCTCTTCACAGTCATAAGCTTATATAGTTAAATGGTTTAAAAATACCTGATCCATCAGGATAGCTGTTTCAAATCTCTTCTTTCCTTTTCAATTCCCAGATTCTGTCCACCTCATCCTCTCACTTAGTAGATAACCTCATATTCTACCTCACTTAGAAAAGTAAAGAATTTTCTTAGCCCTTTTGGTTCCCAGGTTTAAAACTGTGTACTGACCTTTGTCTCTTTCTTCTTGCTTACACTCTTATCCAAATTCTTCTAATTCTCCATCTACAATACCTCCTCACTCCTACTACCAAAAAACAAGCTTAGACTCTTTATCACCTCTCTTCTAGATTATTAAAATTTCCAGTTGGTCTTTCTGTCACATATTTCTACATTCTTCAATCCATTCTTCACACATTGCCTTTAAAGGGGAAGGGAGGAAAATCTAATACACTAGTCACTCTCTATGATCGAAAAAATTTTCAGTGGCTCCCTATTGATTTTAGATTAATTTAAAACTGCCTATTTTTAGCAATTAAGGCTCTCTATAATCTAGATCAAGTATACCTGTCTAGTTTTATTTCTTCTTAGTCTCCTTAACATGCCCTATATTCCAGGCAAATTGAATTAGTAGTTTTTTCCTGAATTCCCCCTCACACATAGAATCCCAAATGTGTAGTTACAAAAGCCTAGAAAACATTATCCTTATCTTTGCCTTCTCTTCCTTCAGTCTCAATTCAGGTGGCACCTCCTCTGTAAACCCTTCCCTGATTATCATAGTTAATGGTATTTCCCTCCTCAATGATTCCTAAATATTTTGACCTAATCTTTACCCTCTTCATATTATCCCTTGAATTATACTTACCTATGTATTGCCTGCAAAAGTAATGTAATCTCCTTGACAAGAGTGATTTTATTTTTATTAATCTTTTCATCCTGAGTGCTGTTTATCAAGCTAAAGTTGCTCCCATGCTCATATTCTATGTCGTATGTCCCAACATTCAACATTCTAAGGTCATTTCCAACTCTAACATTTTAGGAATCTATAGGCATAAGTATTCTCGAAGGCACTTTTTAATTCCAACCTATCAATCTATGGATCTGAATATTTCAAGTTGAAGGTCCCTTAAAAGCTTTAAAGAGGTTGTTTCAGATAAAGAAGCAGTACTTTGCCTAGTACCCTGGAGAGCAAACATTTGCCATTCATTATCCATAGAAGTTGTGCAGACTGAGAAAATTAATAGGATCAAGATGGTTTCTAGATGAGTTCATAAATGAACTTTCAGTGACCACTTAGTGGCTAAAGATGAGTCCATGGGGTTTAATGTGAGCATTTTAACAAAAGGACTCAGGATACCAGTGTATCTTGGATGTCTGGGGTGCTTACACAGTTTACTTCTCTGCCTTCCCCACTTAATTTACAGGAGAGATAAGGTTAATGTGAATGACAATGGTGACCTTCAGGGGTAAAAATATTCTGAGGCTAATAGAATTGTGGGCCATTTCCATGTTTATGAAGTTCAAAATTCCTTTATCTGATCATAATATTTTATCATTCCATCTTTTCCTTTCCCTTCTGATCCTTAATCCTCTTCTTCACCCAAATCCTCCCAAAGGCAGTTCTTTCTTAGGCTGCACTGACTAGGCTTTTCTCCCTTTCCTATCTCAACCTTTTAGTGAATTATTTCAATTCTATAGGATCTTCTACACTCAAATCCCTTGCACCCTTGGCCCATTTGTCAAGCATACCAAGCCAAATCCCAATCTTGGATTATTTCTGCCATCCATCCATCTTCTTTGCTCACATTCACTGCTACTGAACAGAGTTGGAAGAAATCAGAAAGTCATACTAACTGATTCCATTACAAATTTCTTATCTATCTTCAAGCTCCCTTACCACAGTATATCATCCCCTCATCTTGTCAGTTAAGAACATGTGAAAAAAAAAAGTCATTTGAGGAGAGAATCCTTTTTTCCCCCACCTTTTCTTCCATTTCACATCATTCAGGTATTTTCCTCCACCTTCCTACTTATTGTTACCCTGTCTTACATATAGAGATGACCCTTCTCCTTGCCAAAGCAAAACTCATAACCTATACATTCCTTTCCTGTCTCCTTCAAAAGATTATCACTTCTATCACTTTCAATCTCTTAATCTCTCCCTACATACTTACTCCTTCCCTTATATCTCCTCCCATCTTTTAAAAACAAAACAAAATAAAACCTGACAAAAGTTGACCATTCTCGATAGCTGCCATCATATAGCTCTCCTACCCTTTTCATCTAAACTTGAGAAAAGCTATATATACTAGGTCTTTTCACTTCCTCTCTTCTCACTTGCTTCTAAATTTTTTATAACATGGCTTTTGGCCTCAGCTTTCAATCCAACCTGCTCCTCTGAAGTTATCAATGATCTCTTAATTACTAAATTTAATGACCTTTTCTTAATTCTACTCCTTTTTAACTTATCTATATAGTCTTAGGCTATGTCAATTACCTTCTCCTTCTAGTAAGCTCTCTCTTCTCTTGGTGTGTGTGTGTGTGTGTGTGTGTGTGTGTGTGTGTGTGTGTGTGTGTGATTTTTCTTCCACTTGGTTCTCTCACCTTTCTGATTATTCTTTCTTATACTTTTCTGGTCTTTGATCCAGAATACCTCCTCTACCAAGTAAGAATGCTCCAAATATCTGGCCTGTTCTCTCTTCTCTTCCATACTATCTCTCCATGTGATCTCATCAGCTCCTATCAGATCAGTCATTGTCTTTGTAAATTATTTCCTTAATATCCAGCCCTAACAATAGACACATAAAGAGTTGCATAAAGGTCTCTTCACTGGCAGAGCAGTGTTTTTTTGTTTGTTTTTCCACAGTACTTCCATACATCTTCCCATAATTTTTTTAATAACTCTTATCTTCTGTCTTACTATAAATTCTGAGAAAAAAAGAGCAAGGGTTAGGCAGTTAGGGTTAAGTGACTTGCCCAGGATCACATAGCTAAGAAACACATAAGGTCAAATTTGAACCCAGGTCCTCCCGATTATTCTATCCACTGTGCAACCTAGATATCCATCTCTGAAAATTTTGACCTATCATTGGAATCTCTTTCCTTCCTTCTATGTATCAGTGGAATAATTGCATCTAGAACTGCCTATGTATATCCATGGGACTCACAGCCTTCTTGGTAAAGGAGATAAGGGATAATTTATTCTCCTACTTGGATTAATAATTCATGCTCTCTTGGTTGGGGGAACCTTATGTTTGTGTTTTTAATTTCATTCTACCTTTCCCTTAATCAGGACTAGCCAGATTCTATATCCAAAGAATCCTTTTATGATCCAGATCTTAAGAATTATAGAATGCCAAATCTGGAAGAAATCACAGGAAATAATTTAGGAAACTATAAGTGGAAGGAATCTCACAGTATGAAATGTCAAATCTAATATAACATGTTAAGAGAATCTAGAACATTTGAATGTAATACCCAAACATGACTTCAGAATGTAGTATGTTAAAACTGAAAAGACCTTAGAGATATGGAGAGATGTTAGAATTATGCAGTGGCAAAGTCATTGAACAAAGGCTTAAGTTCTCTTCTGCCACTTAATATCTGTGTGATTTAGATATGTCACTTAGCCTCTTCATGCTTCATTTTTGTAAAATATAAAATGGAAGTACTGTAAGAGCTGACTTCTCTGGTTTCTTCCATCTCTACATCTATGAGCATCTTTGGTCATTGTTGAGACAGCTAGGTGGTCTAGTGGATAGACACTAGCTATGTGAAACTGATTATTCATTTAACCTCTCAGCCTCCATTTCCTCATCTGAAAAATGGGACTAACAATATAGTACATTACCTTTCAGGGCTATTTTAAGGATCAAATGAGATAACATATGGACAGTGCTTTGCAAACCTTAAGGCACTATAAAAATGCTAGTTATTAATATCATCTAATCCAGAGATTCTTAATCTGGGTTCATGAACTCCTTTCATGGGGGTTTAAGGACTTGCATGGGAAAAGGAAAGATAAATCTTCATTTTCATTAATCTCTAACTAAAATATAGCATGTCTTACAGTTAGTTTTTTTTAAAATGATCTAAGAAGGGGTTCATAGACTTGACCAGACAGCCCAAAGGTATTGTTACCCATGACACAAAAAAAATAAAGAAAAAACACCTCAATTTAGTTCAACATCATCTTTCAGATGAATAAATAGTCAGAGTATTTTGCCTACATTCAGGCAGCTAAGGTAAGAATCTAGGTTTGCTAACTTTCAGGTCAATGCCATTCCCCCTCTAGTATGCAAGTTATTTTTATCTAATCGACTTAAATCTCCAAGCTTCCCCACCTTCCTGGGAGCTCCCTCTCTCTCCTACAGGGTAGATGCCTTATAGGGAATACAGGGCTCTTGGCTCATAAAACAAAACCAATATTTGGAGGCAGTCGGCTGGTTGGAAGCCAGCAATTGCCTTTGTCATGAAGACGCTGCTCGTATATCGAACAGGCCTCCCAGCCAGAGCCACACGAAGGTAGAAACCTGGATTCCTGTCAGTGCCTCCTGCTCCACTGCTAATCAGATGAAGGAAGCCTCAGTCACAATCTATTACCTAAAGGCCTGCAACTTATTCTTAATGAGGTCTGGCCAAAAGGCTAGAGAGGAAAGAAGGAATTTGTCAGAATTATTCAGAGCCATCTTCCATATTGAAAAGATAACATAAGGAGTAGCATTAAAGGTCATTTGCTTTATTAAGACAAGATTTTGAGGGGTTAATTCTTCCCTTTCCAGGTTCTTTGGATGTACACCTCCAACTATACAACTATATCTGAATTTATCTTTCCAAGGTCACTATTTTCATTCTATTGTTACCTTCTTGTTTACCTTCACAGTTCAGAGCTTCATCATTCTCTTGTAGCACGACAGTCAGTCAGTCAATAAACATTCATTTAGTACCTACTATATACCAGAAATGGGGTTAAGGGGTTGGTATGAAAAGGTTAAAGATGGTTCCTGATCTCAGGGAACTAGGTCTAATGGGGGAGACAACATGTATGCTACTACAAACAAGTTATATAAAGAATAAATGGGAGATAATTTGCACTAGAATCAAGGAGAATTGAGAAAGATTTCTTGTAGAAGGTGGGATTTTAACTGGGACTTGAAGAAAGCCAGTGAAGTCAGGAGATGGAAGTGAAGAGGGGGAGGATTTCAGGAATGGACAGCAGCCAGAGAAAATGGCCAGTGTCAAGAGATGAGTTTCCTGTGAGAGGAATAGCAGGGATTTTGTGTACCTCATGGTGAGTAAGATAGAAGAAGACTGGAAAGTTGGAGGGGAGGGGGCTTTGAATGCCAAAATGAGGAATTTGTAGTTGATTCTAGAAATGATAGAAAGCCACTAGACTTTACTGGGTAAGGGGGTGATATGGCCAGATGGAAGATCCCTATGACAGCTGAGTGGAGGATAAACCTCAATAGGAGACACTTGTTGTAGCAGACAGCTAAGCTAAGCCTCTGCATGACTCCCATGTCTGGAGTAAACTGCCTCTCACTGCCACTTCCAAGAATTCCTGGTTTCTTTCAAAGCACAGCTCAGTTGCTACCTCCTACACCAGGTCTTTCCTAATATTGAAATTACATTGTAGTGCTTAGTATATTTTGTGTATATCCATATTTGTGGACTTGCTGCAGCTTCTCTATCCCTTTTTAGACTGATCAGAGTTCTTGGAAGGACAGAGATTTTTTTGTCTTTACATCTGCAGTGCCAAGCACAGTGTCTTACACATAGTGAGAATTTAATAAATATTTATTGAATGAGGTAAATGAATTTACAGATAAGGAAACTGAGTTTTGGGAAAGTAATATGATCTAACAATGCTCATACATCTAACAAGTACATGAACTGGGATTGTAGCAGTTTCTCCAACTCCAGTGCTGTTTCCAGAAGAACATGAAGAGAAGAATGAGCTCACTTTTTCACATTCACTTTTATCCCCTCTATACCCAAGAGGACCAGCAACTCTCACCTCTGGACACAATATGGGAAATTAATTCAATTATGCTTTTAATCAAGCAAGTGGCCTGTGTCTAGTGAACTCCTACCACATGAGCAGTACTTCCTGGGACTGAAGTAAGATAGAAAAATGCATGCTATCTCCAACTAGGGTGACAAGAGATACACATACACAGACACAGACACAGACACACACACACACACACACACACACACACACACAAAGATAACTAACAAAAATAACAGTATAAGAAAATACTTAGCATCAGATGGGTGGAAAAAAACATGAAGAGCTGAAGATTATTAAAAGACAACATTTGTGTGGCCAACTAGGTGGTACAATGGATAGAGCACTAGGTCTAGAGTCAGGAAGATTCATCTTTTTGAGTTTAAATTCAGTCTCAGACACTAGCTATTTCCCTAGGCAAGTCACTTAACTTCTTGCCTCAGTTCCTCACCTCTAATATGAGTCGGAAAAGGATATGGGAAACCACTCTAGCATCTTTGCCAAGAAAGACTTATATAGGGCCATAATTGAAACAAACCAACAACAAAATAATATCTATATTGGCAGAAGTACTCAGAGAAGACTTCCCAGAATAGGGAAGATTTGAACTGGGACTTGAGGGATGGACTGAATTTTGTTGAGCAGGAAAGCAATGTGTGTGTGTGTGTGTGTGTGTGTGTGTGTGTGTGTGTGTGTGTGTGTGTGTGTTTAAGAAACAAAGTTTCAAGGGATAAGGAATAAATAATAAATAAAGCAATTGGGTTGAAGGAAAAGTTTCTGGTAGGAATTGGAATCCATTTTGTAGCTATAAGAGATCATGAGGATCATCTAGTCCACCTCCTTAATTTTCATAGATAAATAAACTGAGACCCACAGCAGGGAAGGAGCTATTTACCCTTATAAAGCACAGTAAATTTATGCTGTATGTATGTTGTTATTTTTGTTCAGTTGTTTCAGTCATGTGTGATTATTTGTGACCCTATTTGGGGTTTTCTTGGCAAAGATACTAGAGTGGTTCACATTTCCTTCTTCAGCTCATCTCACAGATGAGAAAACTGAGGAAGCAGGATTAAGTGACTTTCCCAGGGTTATATAGCTAGGAAGTGTCTGAGGCCAGATTTGAATTCAGGAAGATGAGTTCTCCTGACTTAAAGCCTGGCATTATATCCACTGTGCCAACTAGATGCCCATTGTATATAAATTACCTCTATGTTGTATGAGGGGATTGGGCTAGATTATATCAAAGGTCCTTTCTAACTCTTTGCAGTACATGACTGGTTCAAGGACTGTCAGTAAGTGGCAAAATCAGGACTAGAAACCAGTAACCTTGGCTCCCCCCATCTCCCATCACTGTCAGATATGCTCAGACATTTTTGACAGCCTCCCAAGATCAGAGTTTTTTGTATTAAACCATGACAAAAAACTGCAGAAATGTGTTTTAAGTTGGGAGAAAAAAGATTCACTCAGTCCTAAAGAAGAACTTTGGGCTGGGAAAGATTGTTAAATTCTGGGATGAATTATTGAGGGAGGTTGTGAAATCACTTTCTCTAGAGGTCTCTGAAAACACAATAGATCCTCATCTGACCAGATGGTTTGAGTGCAGTACTGCCTGGAGGTGGGAATATAGATTTGATGATGTCTCAAGGTCCCTTTCAGCCCTACCAATCTATACTTCTACTTTTCTCTCTGTTCTTCTGCCCTGCTTATAGTTCCCTTCTTTTCCGTTAGATCGTTTATCCTAATTTCCTTTTATTCTTGAATCATTAGAATTAAAAAGGACCTTAGAATATATGATATTAAGAGCTGAAATGAATCATAAAATACGAAATGTTAGAGAAGGAGAGAGCTGGAAAGAATTATACAAATTGTCAAATGAACCTACACAATACACAGATGAGGAAACTGAACCAGGACAGAACTTGCCTGATGCCTCACAGTTCATTAGTAGTGAAGCTAGAGAAAGAACCCAGGTTTCCTAATTCCCAAGCTAGGCTTCCCCTCCCCAAAATGTTCCAACCTCCTTTAGTTTCTAATCTTTGCCATCTGCAGATTTTTTTTCTTTTACAGAAATGAGATCTGTGTTTCATTCACAGATCTTTCCCACAACCAAGCAAAACTTTCAATCTCTCTGTGTGTGCATCAATTTCCCAAAAAGTAAGATAGAAAAGATAACATCTGCTCTCAAACTCCCTACTCAGATGGATATAGGATTCAATTACATAATGTCCATAGAGGAACTATTGGGTTCCTTGGGGAGAAATGGATAAAAATACAGAATTATCATTGGGTGATTGTTATTATTACTGCTTCGGCCACAGCTGCTCTGACGACTAACTTCCTTTTATTGCTTTAATATTCCATTTTCTCCCATCGCCGCTGTTACTTTCTTTTCTTCACCTCACTCTCTTTTCCTCTTTCTTGCCTCTCTTTCTCCATTGACTTCCATGTTGCAGATGACAATAGGGTGAATATTCATTATAGGAACTAATAGCCATTGCCACCCATCCTTGTCATCATCACCATCTTCAACAACCAAAACCATCAGAGAAACCTTAATTTTTTACTCATAGGGTCATAGATATTAGGGATACATTCAAAAACATTTTGTGAAAAACCTGTTGTATACATATCATTATCTTCAGTGCTGTAAAAGGTACAAAGATAAGCTCCTGTCCTCAAAGGGTTTATAGTCCAATAGAAGAGATAAGGAAAGTGCATAGCTATATAAAATAGGACACATTAAATGTATTAAAAAAACAAACTATAAGCAATAATTCAGGAGAAGGAGAGGTCATCACTGACTGAGAGGATTAAAAAAAAGCTTCATGGAGAGCAAGGCCTTCAAGTATTATGGATATGGCTGGATATTCAAGAGGGGATGGCAGTTGTCTCAAGAAATTGTGGCATGAGCAGAGTAAAAGAAGTAGGAAAACTTGATTTGTGATGGCAAAGAAATGAAAACTGAAGGAATGTCCATCAATTGAGATATGTCTGAACAAGTTGTAATGGAATAGAATTGTGCCATTAGAAATCACAAACAAGATGATGACACAAAATTCTGGAAAGACTTACATGAAGTGACAAAAAGGGAAATGAGCAGAATCAGGAGAGTGTTGTACACAGTACCAGCAAGAAAATACAATGATCAGCTGTGAATGACTCGACTATTATCAGCAATGCAACGATCCAGGACAACTCCAAGCGACTCATGACAAAAAAAGGCTACCTACTGCCAGACAAGGAACTAATGGAGTCTGCATATAGATTGAAGCATGCTTCCATGCTTTCTCCATGAATTTTTCTCTTGTACTACTGATATTAATGCTGATAACATATTGAACATGGAATTATATATTGCCTAATGGCACATGTACAATATATTTCATATTACCTGCCATCTCAGGTAGGAGAGAGTAGTGGGAGGGAGGGAAAGAATACGGATCACAAAATGTCAGAAAATGATTATTAAAATTGTGTCTGCATGTAATCTGGAAAAATATAATAAATAAAACAAAAAAAACTTGAGGCATAGGTTTGGGTTATGATACATATGCCAGTTAGGCAGGGCTAATAGAATGTATAAGAGATTATTAGAGTGAGAAAAAGATGGAAGGGTAGGATTGAACCAGACTATGGAGGATACTATATGCCAAGCTAATGAGTTTGGAATTTATTTGTTTTACAATAGGAAGCAATTGATAGGTCTTGGGGATGAGGGAGATATAATCAGAGCTATGTATTACTGTGGCAGCCTGCTCAGGATAGACCGGAATGAGGGATATTCAAGTCAAGAAAAGTAATCAGGAAGCTACTGTAATAGTCTAGGGAAGAGATGATACAGACTGGAGCTAGGTTGGTGGAAAATATAAGTAGAGAAGATTGAGACAATGAAAGGGATATTGCAGAGACAGAAAAGGCAGGACAGGGAATCAAAAAGGCAAAAGATAGCCACATCCCATCTATCTTTCTTATCTATCTTTTCTTTCCTATTCTTCTAAGCTCTCACTCTTCTGAGTGTTCTTCAAGGAACTAAGCCAAGGTATGACTTACTAGGGCCCAGTCTCTTTCAGAGAAACATATTTATAGATTCTTTTCCCCAGAGTCAGCTACCCTCATCCCCTTTTTTCTTTCTGTCCCCATTATTATGAAGCAATAGGGCTGAATGCTCCTTATCCACTATCTTCCCTAGCAGGAATGGGAGCACAAAGAGTTACCAAGATATCAGAACATCAAAGTCACATCAATCAATGCTCAGATCTGCTTTGCAAATCTAAGGCCAATTTTCCTCCCACTGACATTCTGAGCCATCCTTATTCTGCACTTTGGGAGAAGGTCATACCTGGCGGTTGCTTAGTCTCGTCAAACCCCAGATATAATTTGATAGAGAAAATATGCATGAGAATGATTAGTAAATAAAATGAAAAAGAAAAAAAAACAGAGAGAACCAGCATACAGAACTAAAGTTCTATAAAATACCCTATATTTCTTGGAATTCAAATAACACCTGTCAAAACACATCGAAAATCAAAAACAATAATGGAGAAAAATCCAGACGATATGTTATGAAATTTTAATATATATTAGGTCTGAGCATCTATAAATAACACCGTTTGGACATTTTCATCAAAATAATCAGATAAAGCTCACATTTCCATATTTTCTGTCAGAAAATAATTAATAACCATGAATTTCATATACTGTATATGTTAAAAAATTTTTAAATCACCTTTTCATAACTCTTACTTGATTCCACACTTTTAGTTTTCATCTTTCTCTCTCTCCTGTCTTTGTATCTTCTCTTTTTTTAAATCCTTTCTGATTTTCTCTTCCTCTTTCTTCTCCTTTCCTTTCTCCAGTCTTTTTTTCTCACCATCACCTTCCCTTTTTCTTTTTCTTGTCTCTTGCTATCTCCTCACTATCTTCCCTCTCCTCTGCTATCATCCCCTTTCTATTTTCTATTTCTCTTCTTTCCATTCTCTTTCTATTTTTCTTCTTTCCTCTTTTTTCTCTCCTTTCCCACCATCCTCTCTTCTCTAACTCAGATTCTTCATTATCCATTCTATCCCTAGCCTTTGATTTGTTTCCCTCCTTACTCTGTTTCCTACATCCCAACTTCTTACCTTGGAGGTGGAGTTTGCTCTCCGTGCTTTGTAGAAGGACAGAACTCACAGAGTCCAGATTGTCATAGCTGTTGCAGCCCAAGGGACCAGTGCGGGTTTCTGTTACCTAGTGTAGCAAACAAGAACAATATTAGAGTTTCCTCTCAAAGAACATACTCAAGATCATCCCTGAACCAAGTGACAGAGTAGGAAGGGTTAGTCTTTGTTGCCTTTTCACTCATTATCTTCTGCTCAATGCCTTGGATCCCCTATCAAGTCCTAATCTTATACTTCTTTCTCTGTCAGCTAATCCCCATCCATTTGCTATTGACAAGAACTTAAAGTTTTTTTCTTCTTGCAGGTATTGGCATTCTTGAGGTAGGGGATGTCTATGATAAATACTCTCATCTTCAAGATCCAAAAGACAGTTGAAGGCAGCTAGGTGGCTAAAGTCATGATAATAAGGCCCAGAAATGGAAGATCCTGAGTTTAAATCTGGCCTCAGACATTCCTAGTTGTGTGACCCTGGGCAAGTTACTTAACCCAGTTTGCCTAACCCTTACCACTCTTCTGGCATGGAAACAATATACAGTATTAATTCCAAGATAGAAGGTAAGAGTTTAAATTAAAAAAAAAAAAGGATCCAAAAGCTTGGAAAACTAATAGTGCAATTTCAGAGCTCATGACAAGAGGAGAGATGTTTTCAAGAAATCCTCACATCATGTCACATCTGTAGCTACCCATTTTACCAAATGGTAATATTCACTGTCCCATCTCTAGTTACTTTCCCCTTCCTTAGCTAGTCCTGCTGAAACAAACAAAGCCCCTAAATCTTTCTTTTCCTCCACCCCACAATTGAATGAACTCCTTAGGGGACAGGGGTTGTTTTTGAATTGTTTTTGTATTTGTATTCCAAGCAGTTATCAAAGCCTTGCAAATAATAAGTGCTTAATACATGTGTGATGAATGATTTGGCTGGATAGTTATCAGAAAGAACATCATACTTCTCCTTTTTCTAAACACTATACTCTCATTTCTGATCGTTATCAGTCTCTATAATGTTTTGCAATGGAAGAATTCCTTGACTGGTGATTAGGAGACCAGGAATCAAGATCACTTCCCTTTCAAGGGACGTGAAATCCAATATAAATGCTTTAATTCTGTGCATGTGGAATCTTATACATCGTTGTCTTTTGTTTGTTGTAGTCTATTATAGACCAAAAGTGGATACCAATATTATTGCTGGTGCTACCTCAATTTGTGACAATGGAAATCAGTTAGTCTTTTGGAACATGTTTTCCTTTATTGTAAAACAGGGATACTGAAAAATGTCTTTCCTGCTCCAAAGGCTGATTATAACAAATAAAAAGATAAATCACTATATGAATAAAAGTATCATTAATGAAAAAATCACATATTTTTATATACAATCTCATAGAATCTATGACATTCATATGCTTTGTGGTGGCCTACCCAGAAATGAACCCATCAAAGTCAATATTCTCTGACAGGATGTCACAGAATCATAGGCCAAGAACTTCAACGAATCTTAAATATCAACTTATCTGCTCCCCATCCCCATTTTAATGATGAGGAAACTGAGAGCTAGAGAAGTTAAGATAGCCCAATATCACACAAGGGAGTAAGTAGCAGACTAAAGATTAAAATCCATGTCCTGAGGCTCAAACTCCATATTGCTGCCACACAATGTTAATTATCAGATCAAAGACTCAAACTGGAAGAGTAAATCATTACAGGTGGAAATGACTTTAGTAGTGACTAGAGACAAGGAAAAAAAAAAAAACACCGAATATGGAAACAAAAACAAAAGTCTCTGTCCTAGGTTGCAGAGAGAAATGGATTCTCCTCTGAGACTTCAGATATGTGATTGCCCAGGAAACCCTGAAAGGAGGAAGTTTTTCCTTCCCAGATGTACCAGAGAGGAATATCAGCTGTCAGAGCTTCAATATCTCAATTCAGCATTCCACAGTGGGGATGTGCAGTGGGGGAAGCAGTGAGGAGGGAAGAAACGTGACCAGGGAGCCATTTCAGTCATGAAAAAAATGAGCTCTTTGAGAACTCTCACACAGTGAGAGCTTCATACAGATTTTGCATTTGGTAGTGAATTCCCTAACAACATGAACCTTTCCCTCCTCTGAATTTGGGTTCATAAGTCTCAGAGAAACCTCTCCTCTCCTCTTTTTTCCCCCATTCCTTTCCCTCCCCTCTTCTCCTCTCCCTTTCCCTCTCCTCTCCTTTCATTTTCTCTCTTCCTTTCCTATCCTGTCCCCTCCCCTCCCCTCTCCTCTCTTTTTCTCCCCATCCCTTATTTAGTGTATCTATAAAGTACCCACCTCTCCTCTCCTCTCCTCTCCTCTCCTCTTCTCTCCTCTTCTCTCCTCTCCTCTCCTCTCCCCTCCTCTCCTCTCTTCTATTTTCCTCTCCTCCTCCTTCCCTATCTTCTCTCTCCTTTTTCTCCCCTTCTCTTACGTAGTATATACTTAAGGCATCCATAGGCTACAAAGGAAGAATAATATTTGAAGTGAGAAGAGCTTTGTTTTCTTATTCTTTATATGAATTTGGGTATGCCACTCACCCTCTATGAACTTTGGTTCATCTTTAAGAACAGTGAGAAGGACTCAATCTCTAAAGTTCCTTTCAGGTCTAAATTCTAGGAATAATCTAAGAACTCTCTTCTACCCACACATTCATTTAACCTTTGTGAATCTGGGGGATTTGTCTTTTCCACTTGCCTGAATTAATCTTTTACCCTGGCCTCTACTTCCTTGAANCCTCTCCTCTTCTCTCCTCTCCTCTCCTCTCCTCTCCTCTCCCCTCCTCTCCTCTCTTCTATTTTCCTCTCCTCCTCCTTCCCTATCTTCTCTCTCCTTTTTCTCCCCTTCTCTTACGTAGTATATACTTAAGGCATCCATAGGCTACAAAGGAAGAATAATATTTGAAGTGAGAAGAGCTTTGTTTTCTTATTCTTTATATGAATTTGGGTATGCCACTCACCCTCTATGAACTTTGGTTCATCTTTAAGAACAGTGAGAAGGACTCAATCTCTAAAGTTCCTTTCAGGTCTAAATTCTAGGAATAATCTAAGAACTCTCTTCTACCCACACATTCATTTAACCTTTGTGAATCTGGGGGATTTGTCTTTTCCACTTGCCTGAATTAATCTTTTACCCTGGCCTCTACTTCCTTGAAATAGCTTTAGAAAACCTCTGCCCTTTACATGACCGTAAATCATTTAATGAAAAAGCACTAATATGTCTGTAGAAAAAGTCAAAGGGCAACATGCATGTAAAGTGTGTAAGACAAGTTTGTGTGGATACTTAGATATATAAATCTATATATACATGTATGTATATGTGTATATATATAGAGAGAGAGTACATTTGCCTATGTGAGAAACTTCACATAAACACAAATCTACATTCAATGAGCAACATATTCTTTGTGTGACAGAAGAGTTCTTTGACTGACAAAAATATTAACCATATATGGTTCACTTCAACAAGGACTTCTCTTTATTCAGAAATGCATTTTACAACAGAAACATATGTCCTACTAAGAGCAAGACTCTAATGATAGCTAATGGCTTTGATAGGTTATAAAAGTTCTATGTTTGAGTCCTGACTTAATATTTCATAGATCTATAATTATGGGAAAGTATTTTCACATCTTTTGGGCTCAGTTTTAAAGCAAACCTAATATTCCTTGTACCAACTACATTACCTACATGACTTGCTAAATAGGAAGCTTTTCAAGTAGCTCTTTTGGTTATCATTACCTATCCCACTTTCATAGTAATCCATTATCCTAACCAGGTCTTGACCAACTTGAGTTAATCCCAAGTGGCTCCATTTTATCCCTCTTTGAGTATTAGAATGTGAGCCCAATGACCTAGATTCTAGTCCTGACTATGTTACAAATTTGCTATTTACTAACAAGCTCTATCTGAAGTCCTTTTCTATGTTATGACATTCTCTGTTAAATGGTTTGTGTTTCTAGCTAAGTTGGTTGTAGCTCTAACCTAATAGGTTTTATGTTCTAAAATTCTATGCTCTAAATTCCCTTCCAGCTCTTGTATTCTTTGTTCTAAGGTCCTTTCTAGGCCTAATGTCCAATAGGCTCTTTTATAACAATCTCCCCATCCAGTCTATGATACTTTGGAAGATCTGTCCACCACTGCATTCTATGTCTATTCCCCACTCCCTCTCTCTGCGAGATGTTCCAAACCATACCTTGATTGCTCCGGTGGAGATCTGGATCTCATGGAGTCTCCTCATTGTGCCATCGCGGTCAACAAAGTAAGAGGATGCAAGCTGGTGCAGAGCCTCCACGCTTTGTGTAGCATTCCCTGACTTCCTGTCAAGTCGGCTTTTGTCCATGTACATGGTCAAGGCCTCCTCGCCTGTGGAGAGAAAAAAATCAGAGGAATTACATGATGTAGAAGGCTCCCTAATGCAAGGATATGTTCAGTCACTTTCATCTATGCAACTAGTTTCACATAAAAGGCCACTCAATAACCAGTGAATTTTCTTTCATGTGTTTCTCTATTTTTTTTCCATGAAACTCAAGAGCAGAATTCAAGAGCTATGACCCAAGGTATTTTTCAAAGAAAACTTCAGACCAGTGAGCTGGTGACTGTTGGCTAATCACTAAGCCTTTTGTAATTACAATATTCTGAGTCAAATGAGTCTGAGTCAAATGAGGATGGAGAAGTAGAGAAATAATAGGTTTTAGAGTTATATGAGTTGAATTTGAATCAACGTCCTATTCTCTGTATGTGGTGTTAGCTAAACCATTGATTCTCTCTGGGACTCAGTTTCTTTTTTTATAAAGTAAGTGATTTTGGATTGAATGGATTCTGAGATTCATTCCAATTATTTTTGTCTAAAGATTTCTTTGTTGCTTAGATCAAAGACCTGCCAATATAGTCCGAGGCTGAGCCCACTATTTCCCACTGGCTCCAACACTAAGCAGGTTGCCTGGCACATAGTGGGGGCTTAATAAATGTTGGTGACTGACTGATTTGAAAATTTGCTCTATTCCTAGTCTAGTCTATTCCTAGAATAACCCTCAAGGCAGAAAACTCCTTGCCCAGCCATTTAGGGTTAATTAGCCAGTCCCCAGGGAAGATTTTGTAATATACCTCTAAGGTAGCAATTAGGCAACTACAGATTCACTATTTAAAATGAAGCATGTTCTGAAAATAGTTTACAGATTCTGTCATACTAACTAGCCTACTGTTAGGGAGGCATGTACACTTTTTTGGAGTCATGACTAAAAGAAGAGCCTCATGGAGGTGGCTCTAATTAAGTCAGCATTCTGCCCTTTCCCAAGTAGCTTGGCTAGTCTGTCCCCTGATGCACCCTTTATACCCGTGGGTAGAATCACACTAGAATATTTCTGTTCCCCAGCTCTCTATGGAAGGTGGCATAATCTGACTCATCTGGAGAAGAGGAAATAGGGCTTATGCTTGATCAATAGATTACAAAGACCACTGAATTTGGAAACAATGGATCAAAATTTGGATTCCAGATTGAATGCTTGCTACCTGTGGATATTGGTGAAGTTATGTATCTTTGTCTCTCTTTCAGGACCTAGTCTGGGGCCATCTACATAGCATATAGTCTGTAAATCCTTGACATTTACTAGCTTGGGAGTCAATAAAAATTTACCAAGCACCTACTAACTACCAGGGATTTTGTCAATCACTGGAGATTAAAAAAAATTAAAAAAACAATAGATAGGCTCAACCCTCAAGGAGCTCACTGAATTAAAGAGTACATCATGAGGAATAAGACTGAAAATATAGGAGAAGGCTAGTTTATGAAGAGCTTTGAAGGTCAAGCAGAGGATTGTGTATGTAATGCTAGAAAGGATAGTAAGACAAAAGAGTTTTATGAAATAGGAAAGTTTCTTGAATATGCTCAGTTCTGCACTATAAAAAAGTTTGGTGGCTGAATGGAGGATGAATTAGAGTGGGAAAAGTCTTCAGGCAGACAAGCACACTATCAGGCTATTGCATTAGTCTAGGTGTAATGTGATAAGAACCTCCATTAGAGTGGTCGAAGTGTCAGAGGAGGCAATGGGGCATATTTGAAAGATATTGCAAAGGTCAAATCAAAAGACTTTGGCAATGATTTAGACTTGTTGGTAGGGGGTACATAGGGAAGAGTTGAGCTTGATACCTGAGATGTGAGTCTGAGAGACCTTGAGAATAGTGTTGCCCTCTGAAGCAATAAGAGAAATGGGGAGGAGGTATGAGTAGAAAAATTATCAGTTCAGTTTTGGACATGTTGAGTTTATAAGATGTCTACTGTACGTACATTTTGATATGTTTGAAAGGCAGCTGGAGGTGTGAGATTAGAGGTTAACAAAGATGTTAGGGCAAGAAATATTTGAGGATCATCAGAACAGAGATGATAGTTAAATCGATGGGAACTGATGAGATGACTAAGCAAAATAATACAGAGGGAAAAGAAAAGATGGCCAAAAAAAGAAAAGAAAAGATAGCCTAAGGTAGAACTCTATGGAACACCTATGGTTAGAGAGAGGGATATGGAAAAGAATCTAGTAAAGAAGATGGAGAAAAAGGGATTAAACAGAAAGGAGGAGAACCAGGAAAGAGTGGTGGCCTGAAATTTCAAAGAGAAAAGTGTACTAAAGAGAAAGTAAACACCAGTGCCAGAGGCTACAGAGAGGTTGAGGAGAATGAGGATTGAGGAAAGAACAGTGTTTTTGGCAATTAAGAAATCATTTGGTAACTTTGAAAAAGGAAGTTTTATTAAAATAATAAAGCTGGATGATACTATTAGCTGATTTTGAACAAGTCAGTTAACCTAAGCCTCAGTTTCCCAATGAGAAAATTGAGGATAAAACTTTTAGGACTTAGGTTATAGAGTTTCAGTGAGGCTCAAGTTAAGTAATATTTGATGTGCTATGTAAATACCAACTGTTATTATTATTGTTATGGAAGGTAGATAGGATATTAAAGGTAACCTGTGGTGACACTCTAATTTTAAAATAGTGATTATCAGACCTTGCCCTTTATACATTACATGGTGGTTGTGAGGAAAACTCTATCAAGCAATATTGACATTGGAATTTTTATTATTATAACTAATTACTAGAAATTCAGAATTGGGGAAAGGGAGTTAAGAGGCTCATGGAAAAGGTAAGGGAGGAGGGAAAGCTGGCAGGGAACCAGGGTTCCCCCTGGACTGAGAACCGGTAGAAGTTGAGCTTAGATCAGGAGGGGTTAATAGGCTTCTTGCTGCATTATTAAGACTTAATTTCCTGTTTATTAAGATGATGTTCTGTTCAAAGTTGCCTTCCCTTTTGGGTATTCCTACAAATTACCTCTCTGCTTCACAGATTTCCTTCCTGAGCTTCTGTGTCCTCCAAGTGACTTTGTACTAAGCTCCCCCCACCTCCTCCACTTCCCAACAAGGGTGTGACTGGCTCTGATGAGGGCTGTGGGCAAAAAAGAGGCACTGGCTGGAGGGGAGTCTGACTGCTTCACACCCTGATTAACTGAGCCATTCGTTGCCTGCAGGTGTGGGTAAGGGATGACAGGGCAGCCTGCATCTCTCTGTCTTCCCCCACATTGGCTTCCTCTTTTCTCCTCTGTTAGGGTAAGGTCTGATGGAAATGGGGATGCTAAAGAAGGCTCACATGTAGCAGCTCTCCTGAGCTCCTAGGGTGCTCTGTTCTCCAGTAAGGGTCTTCAGAGGGGTTAGGAAAATCACAGCCACTATGAGACAATGAATGTGAAACGGCAGGGAGATACATACAGCAAGCTTTGAGAAAAAGAAAGCTCAGTGGGTTCTCATTCCACATCTACTCCCTTCCACAGGATGACCTTGAATGTCACCCTTCTTTGCTGACCCCCAAAGGCCTCATCAATAAAAGTGAGTTTGCCTAGATGATCTATACTATATGAACCTTTTTATTTTCTGAGAGTCTATGTTCTAAGATTTCACCTCATGGAGCTCTCTATGACACAGTTGTCCCGAGAAAAGAGCTATGTTCATTTTAAACAATATGGAAACAGAAGATATTGTTTTGTTGCTCAGCCAATCAATCCATCAGCAACCTATTAAGCACCTACTATGTGCCAGGCACAGGAAATCCAAATACAAAAAATGAAATAATCCTTTTACACAAGGAGTTTACATTTTTCATGGAGGAGATAATACCTACAAACAAAAATATATTTAAAATATAGAATATATAAGTTCAAGGTGTCCTAAAGTCTTAATATAATTTTATGGTTTAATAACTTGAGAAGTATGAATGCTATAGCCTTACAAAAGAATAATTGAGAGATTAATTAAATTTTAAAGACATTAAAATTCAATATAATCAATGGGCTGTACTATACATCATTCTAAGTTAGCTTTCAAAAATTGTAAAAATTTTCATCAGGTGCTTCTCAGAGCTGAAAGGATTATATTTCAATTACTGTTCTTAAGATCACCCAGAAAAGGTAGTTTTCGTACCACAAGACAATTTGGATGGAACCTCATAAGGAAAAAAAAAAACAAACTAATGGAGATAGATCAGCTTATTGAGGTGTCTAAGGAAGATGGCTACCCCTAGCAATCCACTAGTCTGAAAAAATGTCATTCAGAAATTGTTGGATATGCAATGCATAATAACAAAATGACCAATCTCATTAAAATTAAAATTAAAAATGCATTATTTAAAACTAAATAAATAAAAAAGAAATTTAAGTAATTAAACTTTCAAACAATATTTCGTATCATTCATAACAGCTATACTTCCGAAGATATTAAAGCTTAAAATGTACTAAGACTTTTAGGATAACATATATCTGTGTACATACGTATATGTGTGCATGTGTATGTATATAATATGCACACAGAGAATAAATACAAAATAAATAGTTATTTTATTAATATAAATCTGATCTTTTCTTGATGAAGTCCAAATAGAAATAGCTCTGGGAAAAAATTGCTACCTTGATATTTATCATTATTACTACTACTACTATTATTATTAATATTAGGTTGTCACTTTTGAGGTTCAGCTGTAATAGTCTATTAATTTCCAATCAATATGAGTGCTCTCATTTTAGTACCAGTTCTCTCCTATGGGACTCTACATGTCTGACACATAAATTATCTAAAATTCAAGAGTCAAAATTTCAAATAACCCCCAGGGAAATGTAAACATGTATGGTGGCTATATGCTGATTGCATTATGTTACCAAAAATCCTTTGTGCAGAAATGATGCATAAGATACCATCAAGGACACATATGTCACCCCCAGAGAGACAACTTAGTCACATTGTAGCAATGAGGGATCATAGGTGGAAAATCCAGTTGTGGTACTGCTATCCATGAATATTGAAAGAGTCAGAAGGAAGTTTTCAGAATTTTGTCTAGATCTCCAAATAATTAATGAAAAGGTTAAAAATGTGTCTAATCCCTGCATTTTATAAATAAGAAGACTGAGGCCTACTGAGGTAAAGTGTCATCTTCCAAGATCATATCAATTATTATCTGCAAGACAGATAGATAGATAGATAGATAGATAGATAGATAGATAGATAGATAGATAGATATAAATAGATANATAGATAGATAGATAGATAGATAGATAGATAGATAGATAGATAGATATAAATAGATAAATAGATAGAAATTTGGGTCAATGCTAAGGATATGGACATAAATTGCATAGAATAAGATAGTTCAGATGAGTTCCACTGTGAGGAAACATGTGACAAAAAGAGGGAGAGAAGGGAAAGGCAATACGCATTTATAGAGCACCTACTATGTGTCAGCCACTATGCTAAGTGTTTTTTTTTTAATAACTATTATCTCATTTGATCCTTACCACAACTTGTGAGAAAGGTGCTGTTGTTATCTCTATGTTATAGTTGAGAAAATTAAGGCAAAAAGATTAAGTGATATAACCAGGGTCACATATCCAGTAAGTATCTGAGGCTGGATTTGAACTCAGTTCTTCCTGATTCAAGGTCTACCATGCTATCTTACTGCACTACTACTTGCTTCAATCAATTCATAGACACAATGAAACATACCTGCCCTCTTCTCTTCCTTCTTCTTTACAACTCACAGCCCCTATTGTTTCCTTCTTCCCTTTTCTCTGTCCTTTTGGGGTCATACCATTCAAATCTCAATCTATAGCCCTATGATCCTCCACCACTTTTTACCATGGGTTGCCTGCACTTAAGCCACATTGTCCAATACTGGCTCTCATCTTGAAGCTTTGCATATTTTAAAATGTTGTGCTGTAAGAACAGGAGCAGAACAAGGCCCTGTGAATAATTCACTACTTTGCCTCTCTGAAATTAAAAATATATTTCACTGCAAAAGGTCTTCATTATTTGGAATTTCTAGGGACGCAGGAGGAAAACAGCTTCCAATAGGAAAATTCAATTTGCCTACTGACATTGTAAGTTTTTGATGATGAGCTGAAGCAAATTTGAGGTGGGAGGAATGCATCATTCCCAGAGAAACTGTGCCTCCTACATATTTACTTCTGTTCTTGGGGGTAATGATAGCTCTCATTTTTTTATTGTTTTACAGTTTTCAAAGAGCTTTCCCCACAACAGTATTGTGAAATTTGTTCCATCTATTATCACCCATTTTAAAAATAAAGAAACTGAGGTTGAGAGACAAAACCAAACTTTAAGTACTCTAGTACAGTATCCATGAACCATAATAAAACTTTCCATCCTCAGCCACAAGATAAAGTAAGGCAGAACAGTGTCTTGGAAAGAACAATGGATTTGAAGTCAGAATACTTGGTCTTGAGGTCTAGTTCTTCTATTAACTCAGCTCATGACCTTATACATGCCAATTAACCTTTCTAAACCTCATTTACCTTATCTATATAATGGTCATATTACTCTCTGTATGGCATACCTCAACAGTAAAATTCAAATCTCAATTTTAACATATAAAATAAGAGGAATTTGGACTTAGATAATTCTTATATCCTCCCAACTTTGAAAAAAATCTCATGATTTTGTAATCATGAAGACTCCTAAAATGGACAAGAAACTTGAGTTTTAATTTTGGGTCTCCTACTAAATCATTGTGTAATGATGGATGTCATTTTCCCTCTCTGGGTTTCTGTTTTCTCATCTCATCATTCAGTTTGTCATTGGTCTAGGTCAGTGATGGGCAAACTTTTTAAAGAGGGGGCCAAAGGAAAGGAAATGTTCATCTGTCAGTCTGTGTCTAAGGCAACTCTTTCGAAGTTTCATTGTATCCTACTCATTGTATTTGTCAGATTAGAAATAATGTCAAAAGGAGGGATAGAACATTTCAGGGGGCCGCATCTGGCCAGTGGGCCATAGTTTGCCCATCACTGGTCTAGGTGATTTCCAAGGGTCCTTCTAAATCTAAGTCTCATAGTTCTATGATCTTATGAGATTATATATATGTTATATATATATATATACATATATTATATATATATGTATATATAAACACTCTGTAGATGCTAAAGCACTCTCCAAAGGTATTTCATTAAATTCAGAAGTCCTTGTCCTGATATTCAAAGATGTCCATGATCTAGTGTCAACCTACTTTGCAAACCTTATTCTCCACTATTCTCCTCCTCTTACACTCTTTCCCCTCCTTCCCAAAATTCAAAGTAGCAAATAGTCAAAGGCTAGAATTGTGAGAAGAGAGCATTCTGGTTCATAGTCTCCTTCTCCCCAATTTTAATTCCTAGGTAAAACAAATAGAAGTTGATCAGATGAAAGGAACTCCTCAGGTATAGCCTGATAAATCAAAACTTCACCATATAACAGAATAAATTACTTTCATTCTTTGAGTCTTTATTATTTTATTTATAAAATTTAAAGGTTGAACTAGATGATCTTTAAATTACCTTCCTACTCTATAAATTTATTTTTATTTTTTTATACCCTTACCTTCCATCTTGGAGTCAATACTGTGTATTGGCTCCAAGGCAGAAGAGTGGTACATACTCTATCAATTTAAAGCTTATGGTTGAACATGCTATATTTCTAGGTCTCTTCCAGTTTTAACATTCTATGAGTCTAGGTCAGTGATGGACAAACTATGGCCCGTGGGCCAGATGTGGCCCCCTGAAATGTTCTATCCAGCTGTCTGACATTATTCCCAATCTGGCGAATACAACAAGTAGGATACAATACAATGAAACTTCGAAAGAGTTGCCTTAAAAACAGACTGACAGATGAGCATTTCCTTTCCTTTGGCCCCCTCTTTAAAAAGCTTGCCCATCACTGGTCTTGGTCATTGTCTCCCAAAGTAGATGACAAAAAACTAAACCCAATCAATTCATGGCCATGAGTTTACATTTTTAGGTTAGGTCATTTTATTATTTAATATTTTATATTGTTTGTCACTTAGAGATACATTATGAACTATCTCTTCCAAGGGGGTCAAAAATATCACATCCAAATTTTAGACTCTAGTCTTATATTAAGGCCAGAACTAAACCCAATCAACCACCAACCTACCTCCCAAAGTGGCAGAGATGAGGAGGTGGGTGCCGTACTTTTTGATGATGGTATCAATGAATTGCTGAGTTGTGGGTCTCCTGCCCAGGAGTCGGATGCTTCTCTGAAACTCAGGCATGAGGGGCACTGGATTACGGAGCAGATCTCTCCGCTCGATGGCTGTATTCCTCACCTTCCAACGGGCAAACTCCCTGTAGAGTGGGTAACAAGGACAGATAAATAGCAGATATGTTATAGAAACAGAATTTTAGAGTTGGAAGGGACTTCAAAGGCAATATAGTCCAGTTGTAGCTGAAGGAGAAACTCCTTTATAGTATTCCCCAAGAAGTGGACACTAAGGCTTTGCTAATAGATATCCAGCGAGATGAAATCTATTGGCTCTCATAATCCATGAATTTGACTTCTGGATAGAACTAAATCCCTGATGGTAAACCTATGACATGCATGTCAAAACTGACACGTGTAGCCACTTTTTGATGACATGTGGCCGCATGTGGCCGCATTCAGAGAACTATGGGGCCGCATGCCGAGTTAAACTTTTTTGTTTTTCTTGAAGTGACACACCACCCGAGTTATGCTCGTTTTTTTGGCGAATTTTGGCACACCACGCTCAAAAGGTTGCCCATCACTGAACTAAATGCTAGGAAGTTGATTATTTCATCAAGAATAAATTGTATCTTTATACCTTCCTCCCACTGTTCTTTGTTCTGCCCTCTGGGGTCAAGCAAAACAAACCTAATTTTCTTCAAAAACTTGAAGATTGCTCTTGTTTCCCTGCTGTTATCTTTTGTAGTTTAAACATCCCTCTTTATTTCTGCTGAAGTTCTTCATCTAACACTATCTTCAGCTGCTTCTTTATCCTCTCCTCCTCAACTGTAGGATTTCTAGCTTATTAATATTCCCTTTGAAATGTAGTACTCAGAACTGAACATGATAGACTAGTTGTCTTTCCAGGAACTAGTATACTAAAGCTAATATTTCTCTACTACGGGACACTATCTCTTATTTAATGCAACCTAAGATCCTATTAGCTTTTTAAAATTTGTTTGTTGTCTATTTTATTATACCATTGATTCACTGATGAGCCAATATGTTTGTTCATGCTGAATTTACAGACAATGAATGACTACAGATCTTTTTTCAGGTGAAGTTGGCTTTTCAAACCCAAGTTTAAAATTTTACCTTGGCCCCCATGAAATTATATCTTATTAAATTTAGCCCAAATTTCTGGTCTTTCAAAATCGTTTTAGATGCTGATTATGTCATCCAATATGTAAGCTATTTATTCCTCTTTGCATTGTGTCATCTGAACATCTGATAAACACTATATTGGTGCTTATTTCCAGGTCATCAATAAAGATATTAAACATCACGGGGCAAACACAAATTTCAGGAGCATTACACTATGTTGACATTGAATCCAAATGCATTTAATTTACCATGTTCTACCTCACAGATTTACAGTTGCTTACTATAGCATTAGCAACTTTGTCACCATGTTATCTTTAACTTAGATAACCCATATCTACAACAATTGCTTTCTCTATTACCTTATTAATCCTGTACAAAAAAAAGAAATGTGTTTAAGCCTTATTTTCATAAGACTGGCTCATTTCCTTCTTGGGACAACAGTTCCTTTTTTGTTATTGTCCTTGTTATTTTTGTTATAAATATGTGATAAATTATAATAAATATGCTTATCCAAGAGAAACAAATTCTCACATTATGTCCAGAAATCTATGTCTCATTCTTTTTCCCTTCCCTCTCAATCCTCTCCCTTTTCTAAGAAGGCAGATAGTATGATATAGGCATTATTTATATATATTCAATATATTACAAATATTAGCATATAATACATATTTCCTTGTTTGTCACGTTGTGAAAAAAAAATATATTGTTTACACTAGAGAAAAATTCATGGAGGAAATAAAGAGAAGAATGATATGTTTCAATCTGCATTTGACACCATCTGTTACTTCTATGACAGTGGATATCCTTTTTCATTATGAGTTCCTTGGAATTGTCCTGGATTCTTGCCTTGTTGATAATACTTAAGTAATTCACAGATGATCATGTATTATTGTAGTTTTTGTGTTCACTTGTTCTGATCATTTTACTTTGCATCACTTCATATGAGTCCAGGTTTGTTTTTTTTTGTGATAATCCCTATATGCCATTTTTTTTATGGCACAATAATATTCCATTGCATGTACCACATCTTAGAGTTTTAAGACTAAGTTAGAAGGATATCCTAAATAGGAAAACTGAGGTTCAAATGCTATTCTACTTGTGTGGCCTTAGGTAAGTCCCTTTAAATGTCTAGGATTAAGAATTTTCATTTGTAAAATTAAAAGAGGAGATGGAAGAAATTAAATGATCTATATTTATATTCTTGTAGCTTTTAAACTATGATCCATAGGCTAGGATCATCAAACTATTCACCAAGCAGCTAGGTGGCACAGTGGATAGAGCCAAGTCTAAAATAAGGAAGATGAATCTTCTTGAATTAAACACTGGCCTCACACACTTACTAGCTTTGCAGCCCCGGACAAGTCATTTAACCCTATTTGACTCAGTTTTCTTATGTATAAAATGAGCTGGAGAAAGAAATGGCATATTACTTTAATATCTTTCCAAAGGAAACCTTAAATGTCACAAAGAATTGGAAACAACTGAACAACAGGAATAGCAACAAAAATGTTCACTAAAGATCCCTTTAATCATATACTCTAAAATTTTGCCAAATTATTTTCTTTGCATTAAAAAACATTGCTACTATTATTATCTTTGCATAGCTGTACTGTGTGCGCCTATGATACACACACACACACACACACACACACACACACACACACACTCTCACACTCCTAAACTGACTCTATTTATACACTGGTTTCTGACCCTCCATCTCCAAGTTCAACCAACATTCCTAGGCAGAGACAAGATGCAGGTCCTTGAGGAAGGAAATTATACAATAATGATACAATATATGTCCTTTTGACAAGTCGCTTAACTCTAAGCTTCAATTTCCTCCTGTGTAAAATGAATAGGGTGGACTTAAAAATATCTGTGGTTCTACAACCTTCCATAGTCAAACATTCTATTTCCCAAATCCTTCACAGGTTTAATATTTTCATTTGTATCCAGGGATCTCAAAATCCCTGGATACAAAAACTGTGATTGATTTTCGGAAATAAAAATAAGTTTTTTGTTACTGAGAATAAAAATCTGAGTCATTTATTCAAGTCTTCCAGAGTGACAAGGGGCATGGCTTTAGTTCTTGGGCTCAAATAATTAGGTCCTAGACATAGAATTGTTTAGAAATAATTTGAAGTTTCTGACCCTTGCCTTTTGTTCATTTTTTCTCAATAATAATTCAAACATTTTTTACTTACTGAGCACCAAGCATACCCTGGCCCTTCTGTTTCACATTATAGATAATTCAAAGATGAGGTTCCATTGTGTAACAGAAAGAATAAGAACTTAAACTCAAGAAAAAGGACTTCCAGGTCTGGCTCTACCTGTTATCATATGTATGATTTTGGGTAAATAATTTCCTTCTCTTTGTCTAGTCTTGATCTTTTAAAAAAATGTAAAGTAAGGCATAGATCACTTTTCAAATTATTTCAAATTAGTCTGTGATTCAATAAATAAGTTGGAGATCCTCAAGGATTTTTATGAGCTATTTATGGGAGAGAGAGGAAACAGACAAATAAATATTATACAAAGTAAAGTACAAAAGTGCTTGCAAGCTATAAAAAGAAATTTCTTAGAAGTCAAGGCGGGGTAGGATGTCTTAATGGCTATATGATTAAAGGAGGAGTTTATTAATGTGGTGGCATTAGAGATGATTCTTGAAAGAAGATTAAGATTTCAACAGGAAGGGATGGAGTGAGTTTTGGTGGACCAGGGATGACATTCAAGGCATAAGTAAGGACATGAACACAGGTACAAAAATGAGGAAATAAGGCATGCATTCAGGGAATAGCAAATTATCCAAGTCTGGATGATTCAGAATGAGTGAACAGGAGTAGTGGGAGAAATGGATGGAAAGCACATTGGAACCAGATCCTTAAATGCTAATATTTCTCCCAACATTAATCCCTCATGAATGCCAGCAATCAGAAAACATCTGTGCCCAATGAGGCTCAGAAATAGGAGAGGAAGAATATGTAACCTCTCGCTAAATGGAAATTTAACATTTTCTAGTTTTCTTTAAATGACTTTCCACCCCAAACTCCTGCCCATACACAACATCTACCCCTCAAAAACAGCTCAGTGACCTGGCTTATCTGAGATCCATTCCCAGGGCTTCTTAGTAAATGGGAAGGAACTGGGAATTCTATCAAGTTTGAAGAATGATAGGAGATAACATTTAACAACAACAACAAAAATTCCATCTCTGTGTTTGTGTCTGTCTTCCTCTGTCTCTCTCAGTATCATTCATGGGCTGTCTTTTTATTTCTCTTTCCCTTTCTGGGTCTAGATGTCTTTATGTTTTTCAGCTCCCACCTCAATTTGACTCACTGTTGTTTCTGTTTCTGTCTCTTTCAGTCTTTGTGACAATGTCTCTGTGTCGATTCCCTCTGCTTCTGCCACTGTTTTTTCTACCTCATTTTCTGTCTTTGATTCTGTCCCTTTCTTCTTCTTTTCCCCACCTCAAGACAGCTGAGAGAAATAGAAGAAGGGGCAAGAAGAGAGAAAAAGCGGGCAATCAGGTTAGGAGTGTGCTCTTGTAAACTGTTGCTAGAAAAGGAACCCAGGTTTGAGGGAAATCTACCCTGAATAAAGTTAGAAATGGAAGTCATTTCTAAGTCTAAGAATGTATTATCTTCACCTAAAACTTTCCTCAATCAATCTATATCAAAGTCATCACTCAAGGCTCAGCTCAAATCTTAACCTCCTGTATGAAGCCATCCCTAAATACCAGACATAAATGATATCACTCCTCTGAAATACTATATGAGTTCCTTATTTTACAATATGTTTGCTACATATCATTGCCTGCCTTGAGTGGTATTTGTTGTGTTTATTATTATCCTTAATTTTTAAAAATTGTCCCTACTGATAACTTGCATTTGTTTAACACTTTACATTAAAAATACATTCACAACTCTGATATCATTTGATCATCATCAAGCAAGGATCAAGGGAAAGTGGATAGAAAATTTGGAGCTTAAAAAAAATCCCCTTATTTGAGTATCAGTTTCTATAGTCTAAGAATGTGAAATGGCACAAGCAACTTCTGGGTCTCAAAGTCATCATTTATAAAATGGAAATCAAAATCTTTGTCCAGTCTCCCAGACTGGGTTGTTATGAATGTCAACAAAATGCATATAAAAAGTGCTTTGTCACTATATAATGCTATACAAATACAAAACAGTATTACACAGTGAGAGGTCTGTATTGATGCCCCTCATCTGACAGGGGAACAGTCTGACTGTTGATGAGTAACTCAAGAGCAAGAAGACAGTTGACAGCTTTGACAATAGTTGCTTCAACACTCACTTCCAAAAGTTCACCAGCCAACAGAAGCAAGGCTTACCATCTGTGCTGCCTCCCCAAAGCGAGAAGAATTCATTCCTAGAAAACAACTGCAGACTGCTCCACAAGCTATTGCCTGACATTCAGTGTCCTCCCACAGACAGGCAAAGAAGGCTGGGCCACTGATTAGGGGAAAGGTCTAAGTTCCAGGCTAAAAAAATAACTGACAATTATGTCCTCCTTCTGGTGACATTCCTTAGGACAAGGGGCAAGGGGAGGGGCCAGGTCTTCCATTTAGCATTCAGTCCTTCCTTTCGTTTTCCAAGATCTAATGTTCTTTATTTAGCATTCTATGTTTTAATATTCATCCTTCACATTCCCTGTTCTATAATGCAGGCATTCTATATTTTAACATTCTGGGTTCTAATGTCTATGTCTCGAGAGCCCTTCAATCCTAACCTTTCATGTTCTAATATTCTGTGACCTAAATTCCATTCTAATTCTGAAATTATATGCTCTATAATTCTATTCAATGTGCCACAGTTGATAAATATTTGACTTAGGGGCAGCTGGGTAGCTCAGTGGATTGAGAGCCAGGCCTGGAGACGGGAGGTCCTAGGTTCAAATCCGGCCTCAGACACTTCCCAGCTATGTGACCCTGGGCAAGTCACTTGACCCCCATTGCCTACCCTTACCAATCTTCCACCTATAAGTCAATACACAGAAGTTAAAGGGTTTAAAATTAAAAAAATAAAAAATTAAATATTTGACTTATTGTCAAAAAGAGTCATCATAATCCCTGAATTTATCAGAAAAAAGCTTTAGCCCATATTATGGTCTAGAAATCTGAAGACAAACTCATGAAGGTCACCATAAAATTTGAAGGAAATATCAATCTATTTTTTTTGCCTTTTGTGTAGATATGGAAGTTCCCTTTGGAGGAGAAAGCATTTCTAGAGATGACTTGGATTTACATTAAAAGAATCATACTCAATTCATCATCTCAGGAATGCTCTGTAGCCAATTAGTGAGTGATTTAAGAGGAAGAGGAAAAGGAGGAGGAAGAACAGGGGAAGAAAGAACAACAACAACAATAAGTATAGGAAGAAGAGGAAGAAAAAGAAACATCTCAATAGCAGTGGTAGTTGGCAGCTTTAAGTTGGAAAGATAGAGACTGGAAAGAGGCTAGAGAGAAAATTGTAAGCTTGAAGGCAAGTGGAGTCAGAAGACCTGAGCTTGACTCCCATCTTAGGGTGACCTTAGACAAGTCACTAATATCCTTATCTGTAAATAAGAATGATAATATTCATACTATCTGTTTCACAGGATTGCCATAAAGAAAACAGTTTGTATACCTGACAAATTGTTACCTAAATATGAATTATCTTGTTCAACTTTTGCCCTAAATGAACATTGAGAAATTTATTAGTAAGGGCTTTTCAATACTTCCTCCTCTCACTAACATAATCAATATAAGAGTTAGGTAGGTAGTATAGTAGATTGATGACCATATCTGGAGCCAGTGGACAGAGATGTTATTAACCTGCACTGTGATCTTGGTGGAGACATTTAACCTCTCTAGTCCCATGTCTCTTATGTTAAATGAGACAGTCTGATAATATGGCCTCTAGGTTCTACTCCAGCTTAAGGTACTATGAAGCATGACTGCTGAAATTGGGTTGGGGTAAAGAGATGGGGAAAGAGGGGATCAATCACTCTCATCTGATTGCAACTAGATTGAAATGCCTTAATGATGGGGAACTGAACCTTCAAGTGCAATCAGACCAACATCTTAAGCAAACAGACCAGAACTTCAGCATGCTGTTCCCTTGGGAAACTAAAGACCCCCTCCAGGGAAACTGCCATTGCTGAGGCTTTTCTAGAATCCTCAGAGGGAATAGAACACAAAGCCAATTCAGGAACCTCAAAAGAAAATCAGTCTTTACACCCATACCTCACTTCTGACCTCAAATGATATGAAACAACCTAATTCTCAAACCTTCCTAAGCAAAGCTCCCATTTACTAACCACAACTGGCACTTATGTAGTCCTCCCTGGTTTATGAAATGCTTCAGAAGGTTTGTTATGTCATATGAGCCTCATAAACTGAAATAGTAGGTGCACTACAGTGCCCAAGTTATAGATGAGGAATTGAGGTTCAAAGAGTTTAATGTCTTATCTAGCATTCCAATGTAACAGGGGTGATCAGGAAAACCTTGGATCAATTTTAATTCCCCAGCCAACTTGGGAATATAGGGAATGGAGTTTGGTTAGAAAGGTACCCAGCATGGAAGTGAACATATGTCCTTCCCCCTTCCAGAGAAGATATAGGAATTTTTTTGATTGGTCCTCAAGGAATAGGGATGCCATCTGATTATTATCTAACTGAGGATGGGCTCTTGCAAGGGGAAGCATACCTGTTATAAGAGTAAGCTGTAAAATGGTACACTTCTATTATCTGCTCCCCGCTGCCCTGCCCTTTTCCCCCTACACACTCTTTTCTGTGGATTTCTATCCGAGTATATAACAGGAGAAGGGGTTGTTGGAATTTTTTCCTCTCTCTGTCCTGGAACCAGAAAATGGTGACTTGTAGAAGCAGATAAAGAACAGCTTATGCTATCCAAGGCAAATTGCTGCTTTCTGCTCTTGAGGCAGGAGGAGTAAAAATTTCTAACTCTATTGTTCCATGGACTTTCCCCTTTCTCCACAAGATGCCAGAAAGTTTTAATAAGTTGAAAAAGAAGAATGTTAGGAGCCACTTCACAGTTAACTTTTATAGAACAGAAAGAAAGCAGCTTGATCTGAATGGTACAGTAGGAAAAACACTGACTGTGAAATCAGAAGATTTGTTTTCAAGGGTCTATAGTTCTGAAGCTAGAACAAGTAGGTGGCTCATTGGATACAGTACCAGTCCTTGGAATCACAAAATTTGAATTCAAAAAGTGATCCCGGGCAAATCACTTAACTCTAATTCCCTCAGTTTCCTTATTTATAAAATAAACTGGAGAAGGAAATGGCAAACCACTATAAAGTTAATTGTTTGTGTTATATTTGGGCTAAATCTTTGATTTTTATGAGTTTTGGGAACTCCCAATAAGGAAACTCTTCTACCAATGCAGGCTAACACATGACAGTGTCTTGGAGAGTTGCCCAGATCAGAAGGAGATTAAATGGCTTCTCGAGAGTTGCATGAATAGTGTGTGTCAGAAGTGTGAAGAAGTGTGACTTGAATCCAGTTATTCCTGACTCTGAGGCCATTATTCTATCCTCAATGTCATAGCTATCTTTCTTGTTTCTGTTTGGATTTTTTTTAATATAGTCACATGAGATGGATGCCTCATCTATTCACTACTATTAAATATTGGACCAGGAATAATTTATGTGTCCACTGTCAAAAGAACAATCTAGGAGGCATTTTCAAGATGGTGGAGTGAAAGTTTGCATGACAGAGAGAATTTTGATTGGGAAAACTATTAAAAAGTCACTGTAGAGGCAGCTGGGTAGCTCAGTGGAGTGAGAGTCAGGCCTAGAGACAGGAGGTCCTAGGTTCAAACCCGGCCTCAGCCACTTCCCAGCTGTGTGACCCTGGGCAAGTCACTTGACCCCCATTGCCCACCCTTACCAATCTTCCACCTATGAGACAATACACCAAAGTACAAGGGTTAAAAAAAAAAAGTCACTGTAAATCATTTTTCCCACCCAGGGCAGTACAAGAAGCTAAAAAGGCCTGTGGACAATAAGGTGGAGTCTAGCCAGGAGCACATGCAGCAGCAGTGGTAACACTGGGAAGTATCCTAGTGCCTAGGGAATAGAAGGAAGCTGAGACAAAAAACTAGGAGTAGGTCCTAGGTTCAAATCCGGCCTCAGACACTTCCCAGCTGTGTGACCCTGGGCAAGTCACTTGACCCCCATTGCCTACCCTTACCACTCTTCCACCTATAAGTCAATACACAGAAGTTAAGGGTTAAAACAAACAAACAAACAAACAAACAAAAAACCTAGGAGTGGTAGTACTAGGGCAGAAAGAGGTCCCAGGGCACCTCTGAATCAATCCTAGGAACAAGAATGAGTGCCAGGTGGCAGCTCTATCACTGACCGCCCCAGTTTAGGATTATAGTTCCAGAGCAGAGAGAAACTATTGCAGTCATGATCAAGGAGGACCCTAACTATAGCAAGTTAAAAAATCTTAAGAATGTGCCTCTGAACCTAAAAGTAAAGTGGAAATCGGTTCTATCTTTTAGACCTGCACATAAGCCTTCAGAGGAATAAGCAAAAAAAAGAAAAACCAAAAGAAAGCAAGACTAAATATATTTCATTCACCCTACATACTCAAATAAAAACTAGTTAAAACAATTAACAACTTCAGAGTAGTTACAAGATATAAAATAACCTTAAACAAATCATGAGCATTTCTAAAAATTGCCAACAAAATACAACAGGAAGATAAAGGAATCCCATTTAAAATAATTACAGATAATATAAAATAGTAGGGAATTGACCTACAAAGAGAAACCAAGGAAGTATATTAATACAATCACAAAATAGTCTTAACATAAATATGATTTAGATAATTGGAGAAATATAAATTGTTCATGGGTAGACTGATCCAATCTATTCAAAATAACCACACTACCTAAATTATTTTATTATAATTTAATACAAGTCCAACTACCAGAGAATAACTTTATAGAACTAAGAAAAATAATAATAAAATTAACAGAGAGACAAGAGATGAAGAAAATTAAGTAAATCTATGAAAAATGTGAAGGAGAGAGATATAGCTGTCCTAGATTTTATACCATACTACAAAGTTATAATCATCAAAACAATTTTATATTGGATTAAAAATAGAAAGGTTAATAAATGGAACAAATTAGATACACAATATGCAAAAGAAAATGAATATAATAACCTATTTTTAGTAAACCCACAAGTCCCAGCCACTGGGGCAAGAACTCAATATTTGACAAAACGGTTGGAAAAACTGAAAAATAATCTAAGGGAAACTAGGCATAGACTAAAATTTCACATAATATATCAAGATATTCTCAAAATGGATGCATGACAAACCCAAAGGCTGATACTATTAGCAAATCAGTGAAGAAGGTAAGAAATTATCTGTCATATCTATGGATAGAAGAGTTCATGACCAAAGACAAGATAGAGAGGTTCATGTAAGATAAAATGAAAATTTTGATTATGAAAAATTATTGTTTTTGTTGAAGCAAAAACCTAAATTAGAATAAAAGCAGGAAACTAGGAAAACATCTTTGCAGCATATTTCTTTGTTAAATGTCTCATTTTTAAGATTCATAGGAAACTGAGTTAAATTTACAAGAAATTTATGAAGGATATGCTCCAATTGATAAATGGTAAAAGGAAATAAATATACAATTTTCAGAAGAAGACAGAAAAACTATCAGTCGTCATGAAAATGCACTAAATCACTAACAAGTGGAAAATGCAAATTAAAACAACTCTGATGTATTACTTTATTCTCATCAGATAGTCTAACAACAAAAATAGGAAATGAAAAATTCTTAGAGGGCATGTGGGAAAACAGGTACAATAATGCACTGCTGGTAGAGTTGTGAACTAGTCCAGCCATTCTGAAAAGCAATTTGGAACTATGCCCAAAATGCTATTATACTGTGAATACACTTTGACCTAGCAATATTGCTATTGCAGGTATATCCTAAGAGTTCAAAGATAAAGGAAAAGGATTCCTATAAACAAAAATATCTATAGCAGCCCTTTTTGTGGTAGCAAAGATTTGGAAACCAAAGTAATATCCATCAAATGGGGAGTGGTTAAACACATTAGGGTATTTGAATGTGATGGAATACTATTGTTCTCTGAGAAATTATGAAGGAAATGGATTTAGAAAAACCTGGGAAGACCTGTATGAACTGTTGCAAAATGAAGTGAGCAGAACCAATAGAACAATCTTCACATTAACAACAGCATTGTAAAGATCACAAAACTCTGAAAGATATAACAACTTCGATTAACGATCAAATACAATTCCAGAGGACTCATCATGAAACACAAGTTTCAGATATTAAGAACGAATCCACCTCTAGCTAATGAACTGAATTACTTAGAATACAAATTTGAATATTTTTTTCTTGGTATGTTTGTTTTTTCTTTTTTTTTCTTTTTGTAATGACATGTAGAAACCTGTTTTGCATGACTATACATATTGGAAATAGGTTTGAGTTTTTTTTGCTTTTTCTTTCTGTGGAAGAGAGGCAGGGAGAGGAGAGTATTCAGTACAAATAACAATAATAATAATAATAGTAATAATAATAATAATAATAAGAAGAAGAAGAAGAAGAAGAAGAAGAAGGAAGAAGGAAGAAGAAGGAAGAAGGAAGAAGGAAGAAGAAGGAAGAAGGAAGAAGGAAGAAGGAAGAAGGAANAGAAGAAGAAGAAGAAGAAGAAGGAGAAGAAGAAGAAGAAGAAACTGTGCTAACAAAACAGTCTAGTTAAGTGTACAGAGATGCAGAAGCACTATAGGTTCTACCCCAAGGGACTTTTTTTTTTACTACAAAAACTCAGAAAGATTATTTACTAAAATGAAATATGAATTATAATCTGTTAGTGGAAAAAGTATTCCCACTGATGAAATCAATTCTCCTTGAGATACTAACGTCAGGAAATAGTATCATTGGACTATAGATTTAGAGATAAAGAGGTCCCAGTGGTTATTTAGTCCAACCCCCTTATTTTTCAGAAGGGAAAAATGAGATATTTAGTCTCTCCCACCCTCACACATTTAGCTAATAGAAGAAATGAGATTTGAATTGAGGTTCTCTGATTGCAAATCCAGGGCCTTTCCAAAGTACCACACTGCCTCTCCATCTACATGCTTTATAAGAATGGATTCCAGATAAGTCAGTATTACCTTACTCAGTATAAAAATTTGTTTCATTTTCATCACTTTAAAAAATGATATTTGTCTATTACATTAAAATGCTCAGTTAACTCTCCCATTAGAGAAGGCATTATTTGACAAAAAAGATATGTGTATATATAAAACTTTCTCTTATTATTAAACTATTATAAATAGTAATTAAAATCAATAATATTAAACTATCTTCCTTATTTCTATTTATCAATTTTATCTTTGAAAATGGGCATGCACAAGTAATTCTTCAATGATGTTTTTGTTGATGTATATAATGTTGTGGGAAGCCGTTCGATGTATTAAAGCCTTTGGAGAAATAGGATCAAATTTAGGGTCTGTTATCTGGATTCCCTATGTGACCAATCCAGATTGAAGCAGTCTTTGTGTTTGGTCCTGGTCACCTGAGCCCCAAAAAGCTCTGGTACCAGCAGGTAGGTTAATCCCAAATCAACTTGATCCCTCCAAGAGGCTATTAGGAGTCATTTAGAGAAACAGAGTCTGTAACAGATATTTTATCTGGATCCCATTACAAAATCATCGGCAAGTAAAACTGTGTGTATGATTTTTCTGCACTGCATGTCAGGATGCAGACAGAATGGGCCATCTAAGATAAGAGTCTGAGGTTCCTCTTTTGACTCAGTCTTTGATCCCCACCTTTCTTAGAATTCTTATTGGAGAGCTTTGAAGTGGCAGACCAGCATCTACTGAGTTGATGATTCCCTTCCTTGATAACTGAGAAGCCTAAATCCTAACAAATGTTACTTAGATAAGATTGCATATTCAAATCAGAACTGGTGTCTTTAGTCTGAACTTCATTTGACCAAATGCAGATTTCAATTGGTGAGCATCTCCATGGGGTATTTCCTCTCCCAGAATTATCCCCTACTAAGTTGGTGGTTGAAGTTTGACCATTTGTCTTTGCACCTTTATTCTTTAGACTTCAATGGATTATGTGTGATTTATTACCCCCTTACAAGGTGACTCTTTTTGTGTTCTTTGTTTGAAATCAGTATATAATAAACTCCCAAGCCCGCAGAATTCGGAACAGCATGGGCTAACCACTAGTCTGGTTGTTCTCATTTTCTTTTTCCTGTCTTATCAATCCGACGCCGTAAACGCCACTCAGAACCCTCATTTTTTGCATGTAGAGGCTGGTTCTCTATATAATGTTCTTTGTTCTTCCTGTTTAACTTAAAAACAAACAAACAAACAAAAAAACCTTTACCTCCTGTCTTAGACTCAATACTGTGTACTAGTTCCAAGGCAGAAGAGTAGTAAGGGCTAGGCAATGACTTGCCCAGGATCACACAGCTAGGATGTGTCTGATGCCATATGTGAACCCAGGATTTCCAGCCTGTAGGCCTGGCTCTCAATTCATTAAGCAACCTGGCTGTCTCCCCATTTCACTCTTCATAATTTCATATAGGTCTTTTCATGTTTTTCCAAAATTGACCTGCTTTTTATTTCTTATAGCACAGTAGAATTTTCTTACCTATGGAATATAGTATTCTATACCACAACTTGTTTAGCCATTCCCTAATCGATGGACATTCCTTCAATTTCCAGCTCTATGCCATCACAAAGAGAGTTGCGCTAAATATTTTAGAACATAAAGACTCTTTTCCTTTTCCCCTAATTACTTAACAAAATTAACCTAATAGTAGTATCGCTGGGTCAAAAGATATACACAGTTTTGTAACTGAGTATAATTCCAGATTGCTTTAACCAAAAGTGTTATGGGTCCCTATTTTTCTATATCCACTCAAATATTTGTTTTGTGGCTTTTACCATTTTACCAATATGACAGATGTAAGATGATATCTCAAAGCCATTTTTATTTGCATTTCTCTAATCAATAATGTAATGAGTAAATAATATGGGGCTAAAGAGGCTTGTATTAGAGGGCTAGGTGGTATCAGTTGAGTCTTCTAGGCAGGGAGGCTATCTCTTAAGTACACGATGATTTAGGTCAGCCAGAGGTTGTGTGAACCTGGCTGAAATGTTTTAGTCAGCCTCCCTGCTGTCTCTAAGCTCCCCTGAGGGGAGAAGTAAAAAGCCCCTCCCTTCTGGATAGAAACTCCAAGCCAAGACCAAGATGGATGCCTGGTTTAGCCCTCAAGAAACAAGAGAAAGGTATCTTTCCCTCTTCAGCCTTGGCCCTAGTTGATGATATAATGAATCAACAGAAGCTCTTTGAATAAAGGTCAATGGGTTCATTAAGGCAAGGGTAAGCTGAGAGAAGAGGGTCAGGGTCTGGAAACTGTTGCTAAGGTTGAAGCCAGTGCTGGGGGAGGATCACAGAAGGTAGAGGTCAGGCTGAGAGAACCAGCCCCTCAGCCAGGGATAGATTTCACTGCCCTGATGAAGAAAGGTCTAGCAGATTAACAAATGAGGTGATGGCTTGGTTTAAGTTTGTCCCTGCCTGCCTAAGGAAACTAATTCCCACGTTCTCCTCCCCCCAAATTCCCTCCTCCCAGTGCCCAATGGAGAGATGCAGGGGATAGTAGGATGTCAAGGGAGAGGTCAAGGAAAATCAGCCCCATTGTTGGTTCTCCAGGAATATTTATAGTCCCAGCTCTAATGGTTTTATGGCCGTGAGAACAGGGTCAATCTGGGTCAACATTTTGTTTCCTTAACTGTCAAGATTCTGTTAATTTTGCAAATGCAAGAGATTCTTACAGCAATCCTGCATTACAATAATAATTTTAAACATTTTTTTCATATACCTGTGTATATCTTTAAATTCTTAATCCAAAAACTATTTGTTCATTCATTTTGATTATCTTTCAGTTGGGGAATGGTTCATATTCTTATATATTTGACAAAGTTCTGTATTTTAGACATGAGAGTTCTATCTGAGAAACTATGATTTTTTTCCAAATTACTGCCTGCCTTCTAATCTTGACATTAGTTTTACTTGTAAAAAAAACTTTTCAATTCAATGTTCTCAAAAGTTTCCATTTTATATCTCACAATGCTTTCTATTTATTCCTTATTCATAAATTTTCCTACCCATAAATCTGATAGGCAACATGTTCTCAGTTCTAATGTGCTTATATTTCCCTTTATATCTAAGTGATGTATTCATTTTGATCTTACCCTGATACTGGTTGGAATGTTATACTCTCAAAACTAGAAGAGAATTTAGAAATTTTCCTCTTTATTATCTTCTGCTTTTCAAATGAGGAAATTGAGGCCCTGAGAGGTTAAGTAATTTGGTTATGGCCTCACAGTAAGCGGTAGAGTCATGCTCATGTCATTTGATACCAATGACAACACTTGTTTCATTGATATTCTGTGCCAACCCCTCTCCTTAAAGTAAATTATACCTCTAGGCTTCCCTAAAAATGATGCTAAGTATAATTTAATCTTTTCTTTTTTAATTAGACCTTCATTCTGAGTATTACAAGAGATACTAGGTTGTTATCCAGTGTTGTTTTCAGTTTATCAAGTTAGTTAGGGATATTTCCCCTTCTACCAAATGGCTTCTAATTCCTTTGATTTTTTTTAAAAGTTCTTGTGCATAACTTTTATATTTAAAATATATTTTTAAATTTATATACATTTTTCTGTTTCTTTCCTCATTGTCAGATGTACATCTATCACTTTTTACAGATATCCCTGTGTCTGTTGTAATAAACATCACTGTCTTTCTTCTGATCTGCTTTGGACTGAGAAACAATATAATTAAAATTGATAGAGGTGAGGGTAATCTAAGAGTTTAGAGGACCTGAGCTTCTCTATTTCCCTGTCCACTGGTTCCTTCCCTACTGCTCTTCTTTCCCATCCTCAAAAAATTCTTATTTGATCCTTCCATCCCAGATAACTACTGCCCTATATCTTTTCTGCCATTTATGGCTAAACTACTTGAAAAAGTCATCTAAAATAAATGGCTCCACTTTATCTTCACTCTGTCCTCTTTAACTCTTGTCTTCCAATCTCATCATTCCACTGAAACTGCTTTCTCCAAAGGTGCCAGTGATTTCTTAATTGCCAAATCCAACAAACTTTCCTCAATCCTCATTTTCCTTGATGCCCCTATGGCCTTTGACATTATTAATCATTCTCACCTTGATATTTTCTTCCTTCTAGGTTTTCAGGACCACTCTCTTCTGATTTTCTTTCTACCTACTGGACCGCTTTTCAGTCTCCTTTGTTGAATCTTCGCACAGATTATAACTTCTAGGCAAAGGGGGACACCAATGGAGTGGGGACCCTGCTTCAGTTGGCAATCTCATTAGCTTCCATGGATTTAATTATCATCACTCTGTTGATGATACTCAAATCTATTTTGACCTAACTTCTCTGCTGACCTCTTATCTTATATCTCCAAATTCTGTTCCATTTTAAATTGGATTTCCAATAGGAATCTTAACTTCATCATGTCTAAAACTGATATTTCCCTCTAAACTCTCCTCCCCACTCCCACCCCCTAATCTCATCCTAAATTATTTTAGATGGAATTTTAGAGGGAAAATTCATCCTCCTATCCCTCAAGCTCATAACCTAGAAGTCATCCTTGCCTTTTCATCTTTTCTCACATGTATGCAATGTATTGCTAAAGTCTGTAGATTTCACCTTTGCAATATCTCTCAGATGCGCTCACTTCTCTTCTCTGACACTGCCACTACTTTGGTAAATGCTCTTATTGAATGATGCCTAGATTTCTGCAATAGCCTACTGGTGTGTTTGCCTCAAATCTCTCCACTCCAATCCATTTTCCATTCAGCCACCAAAGTGATTTTCCTAAAATGAAGTTCTATGTCACTTCCTGCACTCCCCCTTCCCCACAATGAATAAACTCTTAATAGCTCTCTATTGCCTCCAAGATTAAATACAAAATGCACTGTTTGACCTTCAAAGCCCTTCATAACCCAATTCCCTCCTACCTCTCCAGTCTTCTTAAACCTTATTCTCTACCACAACCTCTTTGATCCAGTGTCACTGGCATTCTGGCTGTTTCATGAACAAGACACTCTATTCTCCTGAGTATATTCTCTGGCTATCTCCCATGATAGGAATGTCCAACTATCCATCTTCTTTGGAAGCCTTTCTCAATCTCTAAATTCTAGATCCTTTCTTCTCTAAATTATTTACTATTTATTCTAAATATAGCTTGTTTGAACATATTTGTGGGCTTGTTGTCTCCCCATATTAGATTGTAAGCTCCTCCAGGACAGGATTTGTCTCTTTTTGTATCCCTAAAACTCAGCCCAGGACCTGGCACATAGTAGGTACTCATTTCATCTCATGTATTCAAGCCCTGAAAATTTTCTTATTTTAAAAAAATGATATGATTTTTGGTTCTTAGACTTTATAGATGTCATTATGACTACTCAGAAGTCTTATTAGATTCCTTCTCAGATTTCCACTGAATTCTAGATGGACAAGGAATGCTAAGTTATGTATAGGTGGAATAATAGTGTACTTTATGGACATTTCTCACTTAAAATATATAAATATAGTGTGAGAGAGCATAATTTAACTCTGACTATAGAAGTGAAAATTAGGACAGCTGTGTATGTGATAATGGAAGGAATGTTATAGGAAGGAGACAATTTCATTCAGTATGAAAAGGAGCTTGCTAAGGATTAGATTTGTGCAATGGAAAGGGATATCTTAGCATCAATAAGGGTCTTAGTCACTGTTTTTCTTTTAGCAAGATCTAGATGACAATTTGTCAGAAAAAATTCAGGATATTCTTTCTTCAGATAAGAGCCTCTAGTGTCAGGTCTTTAAAATATTAGATATTCTAAATTTGTTTTCATTTCTCATATCCCATGTCCCAAAATCCCTTCCAGAGCTAACATTCTTTTTGTGTTCTATTATTCTGTTTTAAGGACTCTTTCAGCTCTAACATCACACTCTGTTTCCCTTTAATCTAAGGTACTTTTATTATTCCAGTGTTCTGTGTTCCAAGGTCCCTTCAAACTATGCCATTCTATGTCCTAGACCAGTGATGGGCAAACTTTTCTTAAGAGGGAGCCAAAGCAAAGGAAATGCTCATCTGTCATTCTGTTTCTAAGGCAACTCTTTCAAAGTTTCATTGTACTGTATCCTACTCATTGTATTCGTCAGCTTAGGAATAATGTCCTGTGGCCAGATAGAACATTTCAGGGGGCTGAATCTGGCCTGTGGACTGTAGTTTGCCCATCACTGTTCTAGGCCTTTCCCAGACCTGGTATTTTATGACTACATGATCTCTCAGTTTCCATATTTCTCATAAAACGTTGCCCAGGTAGGAACTCAAACAATATTTTCTGGGGAAAGGATACACTGAAATCAAAGAATATTTGAGATTGTTTACTTTTATGAATGTTATTCTTTCAGCTGCTTTAACTTGTCATTGAAGTTATTCTTTTTAAATTTTCTTTAAAAGCCCCTCTGCATCATAAAACCAAAAGGGAAGAATGTCAGATCTTTCTGGTCCCGGTTAACTGTATATTCTCTCCTTCCCTCCTCCCTGGGAGGAAAGATAAAGGGAATCACTAAGGAACATGAGAGCATGGATGTGAAATCATCAACTAGAAGAAGACATTTATCTGGATCCCCCTTCCTCCCCCTACTCCAGTTCAGGAGCCCCAAGCCAGCACTGAGAAAGGGGAATTCAAGGGCACAGATGAACTGGGAATGATGCACATTAGCTAGAGTATGTCATAGCCAATTAGCCCATCTGTCTTCAAAACACCAACCCATAACTGGAGGTAGCTCAAGAAACCCAGGCCAAGAAAAGACCCTATGGTTAGTATTAGTCATCGAAGGGGAAAAAATGTATCAAAAGGCTAGTCTGAAGTCTTATTATTTCAATAAGGTATCAAGATTTTAAGTTGAGTTTTCTAGTTACTAATAACAATGCTTATGTTTATCAATTACCTTTTTTTTTGTCTTGAAATGCCTTTACATACAAAGTATTATGGTGAAGCAATACTGGGTTTAGAACTAGAAGAGTTGAGACAAAGCTTAGCTTAGAGTATAAATTACTGGACTTGCAACAAGAAAAACCTGGATTCAAATCCTGCCTCAGATTTTTGCTAGCCACGCATCACTGGAGAAGTCAATCAACCTCTTTATATTGATATAAAATGAGAGTACCAGGTTCAATATTCCCTAAACTTCCTCCATGTTGTAAATTTATCATCCTAAAACTATAATACCATTTGGGCATAATCCTGACTTGATGCTTCCTTCTTGTGTGACCTTGAACATGTTACTTCATTTCCTTAGAATTTCCCTAGAATTAAAGTTATTTCTTTTAAAATGAAGTGGTTGGATTAAATAAGATTTAAGGTTCCTGTTAACTTTATATCCTGAGGTCTGTATTCTTATTAGGTCATCATGACAGCTCTTTTAGAGACACAAGGCAAGGATCATTGGATCACAGCTCCAGAGCTAGAAGGGATTTGAGACCACCTAATCCAATTCCCTCATTTTACAGAGGAGGAAACTGAAGTCCAAAGAGGAGTAAGTAGTCCGGACTTACACAGTTAAGTTAAGAGACAAAGCCAGGACTTGAATCCAGTTTCCTTTGACTAATTCAATTGCCTTCCTATTTAAGAGTTCCTATGAAAGCTCTCTTTTAACTCTTGTTCCTGAGAGGAAGACAATTGCTATTGAAAAGTCTAATAACACATTGCTCTGAAGAATAAAGAATTTGGATCTGAAAAGGATGACTAGGCTATCCCATGGCATTTTGTTTTCAGTGACTATGAATTTCCTTAAGGAACCACTGCTATCCTATAGGTTAATGAAATGTTATCCATAAATGGAAGCATCTGGAAAATCTCACCATCTAAAGAGAATCCCTCATTTATTTGTATTCTGCACTTGCCATTCTCCATCTGAATGAAAGGGAAAAAGTGAATTCCGATTCAATTTGGGAAATTGTGCTACACTTTCAGTGATCTTAAGTTGCCCATATGAATACAAACTCTTCTGGGAATAATGGGGAATACTGATCATCAAATTATCAATTGCACATGACCAAGAACATTAAAGATATGAATAAAATGTTTGTTCCTTGAAGGTAGGATTTTATTTTATGTATCTCTTTGTATCCCTCAGGGACTTGCAGAGTTCCTGACACATAGAAGACATGCAATGAATACTTATTGATTGATTGGTAAAGAATGAGTGAAAATAACTACAATAAATTACCAATAATGATATGTAAGGAATAAGAGGAATAAAAGGCCAAAATCAAAGTATTTTACTGGAAAAGGAGGTGGGCCAGTCTAGTGAAATCAAAAGATAAGAGTTCATGGAGAAAAAAGATCTTCAGGGAGACCTCCAGCAAAGGTAAGATACTCTATAGAAAACTTATAAAGGGGCATGAGGAAAACTCACACAAGATGAGAAGGAATGAATGAGCTGCAATTGATTCAAATTTTGAATCAAAAGATTCAAAAGTATAACATCACAGTTCTATCTAAGTATATACTTGAAGGGGTTTTCCAAGGACTAGTTCTCTGAACTCACCTAGTATAACCAACTACTTAATTTTATTTAAGACAAAACTGAGGTCTGTAGTGGTCAAGTGACATTTCTATGGTCACATTATGAGAAAGTAAGAAAAATAGGATTTAAATGCAAGCTATCTGATTCTAGATCTATTAATTTTCACAGTTCACCACGCTCTTATGGAGGTGTAATTTATTACACACCAGGGGCCACAGCCCCTAGACTCTCAGAAAGTTGGAGTAGGAATATATTCTTCTAATAAAGGTAGGCAAAACCATGAAAGGATAAGAAGTTTTAGATTTATGCCAGTGTGTGATAGAACATTAACAACAATGGCTGTACATCTAAAACCTGAAAATAGACATCATGGAAGGTAAATTACAAGATCTAACCTGAGGACATTTTTTAATGAGAGTGTGTGTTTGTTTATGTGTTTGTATATTAAAGTGAGAAATGTGTGTAAAGCAGGAGGGAACACTGAGTAAGCACCCAGAAGATTCTAACAGAAAGAGAAGTCTATATTTTAATCCTTCTTTCCTGTTTTCACAGTGGAGATGTTAAAGAGGTATCAACATGTTGTCCAGTGGCCCCAAAATTAAATAAATATCCAGTGCAAATATAGACTACAACTATGACTTCATTTTACTCAAAAGGAAACAGAGTTCAGTATCAAAGGGAAATGATACTGTAGTGAAAAGTTCCCAGTATGAAACATCAGGAGTCTTGGGTTTTCTTCTTGCCTCTCTAGCAAATTATTTGCCTTAATAGTGTTCAGTTTCTTCAACTGTAAAATGAAGGTGTTAAAATAGTTGGCCTCCCTTCCACATTTAGCATTCTTCTTTAAAGTCAGTTCTGAAGTAAACATTCTATAGCCTAAACAACTTTGAAAAACATAGGAACTCTAATCAATACAACAACAAAATACAATTCTAGAGAACTCATCATGAAACATAGTGCCCGCCTCTAGATAGAGAAGTGATAGTCACAGTCCAGATTAATCCTTTTTTTCATATCCAATAGAAGAATTTATTTTGCATTACTATTAATGTTTATAATAGGGATTTTTTTTTCTCATTGGTAATGTGGGGGAGCATAATAGGTGGATTTTTGTTGACTGAAAAAATAATTTTAAAAATAATGTTCTAAAGTCATTTCCAGCTTTCACATTTTAGTTCTGATAGTTTATGCACTTTAAGATCTCTTTCAGATCTAATATTTTATGTCCTTTGTTTTAAAATTCTATGTTCTAAGGTCCCTTACAGCTCTGGATTTAAAAAAAAAATCTAAGTCTAAGACCAGATTGTAATATAGAAAGAAAAAAAAAAGAGAGAGAACTCATAAAGGCTGGTATCAGTTAGTACTATAATTAATCAGGTCAGGAATCACCAATTGGGGTTAAAAAGATTAAATGCAAGGAAGTCAATTTACAATACCCTTTCTTAATGGTTTCCTAGGGGACTGGGGTCTTTAAGAGATGCCCCATGGATAATATGTATCCAGCCCATAGAGCCTTTTTCTCAGAAAATATCCAACTAAGTTTTCTTCATGTTAGTAGAGGGCTGGCATTTCAGATGGGCCAAAAAGGGTTCATTTTAAATCTTCTTTAAAGAACAAATCTCATCCCCTAACAGGAAGACTTTTGCTTCTTAGGAGGAAACAAACAAGAGTGAGCAAATGGTTAATTCCCAAACTACAAACATCACATCTAGAAAACTAAGAATATATCACATAATATTCTGCATCATTTCTTATAAGGGAGTTGTGCTATGCAGCTTCTGATAGATTTTTCATAATGATTATAATGTGGCCCTAGGCCCCAGGGATCACATATATTGCATATAAATAAAACACTTAAAATCTGTTTACTCTAACAGTCTATCTACTTATTCCAAAAGCATCTATTGTTATGGAATGACTCAGAAGCAAATACAGATTAATAAAATTTTGGGACTGCAATTATTTTCTAATTATTGCAAATCTCATTAAACACTGCAATTTTATAAAAAATTATTTTTTCACGTTGTAACATTTTAAAGCTAGAAGGGAAATTATAGAGGATCTAATTAAACACCTTCATTTAAGAAGGAAGGAAGGAAGGAAGGAAGGAAGGAAGGAAGGAAGGAAGGAAGGAAGGAAGGAAGGAA
>NC_058131.1:325962543-325992086 GCF_016433145.1 Gracilinanus agilis | reverse complement strand
AGGAGGGAGGGAGGGAGGGAGGGAGGAAGGAAGGAAGGAAGGAAGGAAGGAAGGAAGGAAAAGGAAGAGTGAGAAAGAAAGAGCGAAAGAGAGAGTGAGGGAAAGAAAAAGAGAGAAAGAAAAGAGAAAGAGAGAGGGAGGAAAGAAGGAAGGAAGGAAGGAAAGAAAGAAGGCAGTATCATTGCAGAGAACTTCAAAGCCAAAATAACTTGGTTTAAAATTTTGCTTCTGACACATACTGGCTAGGTGACCTGGGGGCAAGTTAACAAAACCTCCAGATGAGGCAGCTAAATGACACAGATCATAGAATACTGGCCTGGATTCAGGAAGATATAAATTTAAATCTTACCAGTTGTATAACCCTGGGTAAATCACTTAACCTCTGCTTGCCTCAGTTTCTTCCACTGTAAAATGGGGACTATAATAGTTTGTACCTCACAGATTTATCATGAAAATCAACTGAGATAGAATTTGCAAAGTGCTTGGCACCTAGTAGGCACTTAATAAATGTTTGTTCTCTTCTCCTTTTAGGCAACTCCCTTAGACTACACATTACAGGGAAGTTGTAGAATTTTAGACAAGGAGTTCTTTGTACCAATGAAAACACAGGTCCAGGTCCTAACCTTAAGATTTACAAAGTGCCTCCTCACAATAACCCTTTGAGGCAGACAGTATTCACTTCATGAAATAGCAGAAAAAATGAAGACAAAAAATAGCCTTTAGAAAACTTGGCATGAGACACAACTGAGCCATACCATTCCACAAGCATTCATAAATGAAGTTGGCAGTAGGCTAACAAATGGATGGAAAATATATCAGATCAGTCAGCATTTCTAAAATGATCTCTTTTCATCATCATTGACAGAAGAACCATTACATTTGAGATGTGTGATACCTGGTTGAAAGAAAAAACCATGAAGTGTAGTGAATTAGAGCTGCATTTGGAGTCAAAGGATGAGGTAGGAATCCCAGGGCTGCTGCTTACTACCTATGTGACCTAAGGCAAACAACAACTTCTCTGCACCTTGCCTGCTTTATCTATAAAATGAAACTGTACAACTAGATGGCTTCTAAAGTCAATTCTCTTCTCTAAATCTATGATTCTATCATTCAATGAGCTATGGAAAAACATAAACAAAAACTGCACAGAGGATGAAAAGAAATGAATGGAATATGTTCTGTATCAAAGAAAATAAAAAACCTAAGTCAATAAAATCACAAAAACAATGAAAATTTAAATATGATTGTACTCAGAGAATTCATACGTTTTCGTAATGGAAAAACAATAGCAGTAACACTGATCTTGGAGTCACAAGACCTTCCATGCTAAGTCTTCTCTTGGATCCTAGATGAATCATAGAGTTTAGAATTGTAAGGGATCTGGGTCAAATCCTCTTCTTTTTTCTTTTTTTTTTCTTTTTCAGATATCACAGATATAGTGAAATTATCAAATTTATAATTAAGAATCTGTGGCTACATACTTCTGTCCTGAGCACCAATTTCCTTATCTGTTAAATGGGTATAATAATTCTGGTTCCAATTGTCTTACAGGGTTTTTTTTTTAAGAAAGCAAACCTTATAGCACTATTGAATTAAGAACTCTGACTATGAGCTAATGAAATAGGCATATCCTTAGTTAAGTAAAGCAATGGATAGAATCCTGGGCTTGGAGTCAGGAAAGCCTGAGTTCCAAACTGGCTCTGAACATGCACTTTCTATGTGATGCTGGGCAAGTCACTTGACCTTTACCTGCCTCAGTTTCTTCAGCTATAAAATAAGAAGAAAAACAACCTCTACTTTCCAAAGTTACTGTGAGAATCAAATAAAGTAATATTTATAATGAACTAATCACAGTGCTTGGGACAGCTAAGTGGTTCAGTAGACCTAGAGTCAGGAAGAGTCAGGAAGACTAAGTTCAAATTCAGCATCATACATTAGCTGTGTGGCCCTGGGCAAGTCACTTAAGCCTGTTTGCCTCAGTTTCCTCATCTGTAAAATGAACTGGAGAAGGAAATGGCAAATTACTCCAGTATCTTTGCTAAGAAAACACCAAATGAGGTCAACAAGGAATTGGACATGGCTGCAATTACTGAATAACAATCACAGTGCCTGAGATATAGTATTAGCCTGGCACTTCCCTCCCTTACTTCCTACCTTCCTTTCTTCCTTTCTTTCTATTAAAGAGGTGCTTTATAATTCATCTACTACTCTGGAGAAAAGGGTGTAGTCTTGCTAATGTGTTAAAATAATGGCATTATGGAATCCAGCAGCAGATGTTGGTAAGAATTTACAGAGAGAGCTTAAGATATCATTGGAAGAAGCACAAAGGATATGAGTGCTGGTTAGGTTAAAGGAAAGAACCCAAATTACTGCTATAAAGGCAAGATGGCTGGGTCTTATGGGGGCCAGAGACTAGGAAAATGAGAATGGAAAGGTTCTCCCATTACACTGGCCATTTCTCAGAATAGAGGCATTTTAAGATTAGATTTCATTGGAAGGGATTTTAGAATTCATTTGGTCTAATCATCCTCATTTTAGAGATGAGGAAACTGAGGCTTAGGGAGATGAAGTGACTTGGTTGAGATAGTAAATAGTAGATAAACCTAAGGCCCAGGCTTTAGAATTTGATGACTTAATGCCATGTGGCTTTGTTTTAATATTTTACCTTAAGATTCTAGTCAAGACTTTTCTTTAAAATAAAAATAAAGCTCATACTATAGCTATGTTTAAAGGAAAAGGGTATCTGAACCTTTATTCAGACTAGTGACAACAGAAGAGATTAGCAGGGCTATATCCCAAAGATTTTGAGGGTGCCAGAGAGCAGAGGTTAAAGCAGACATCTAGTAGTCTCTCAGAGGAAATGGACCCAAATACTGAGGGGATGGAATAGTACTGGATTTCAAATGTAATTGGAGATTAATGTCTTTTCATTGTAGGAGCAACTAAATAAGAAAGTCATTTTTTAAGTAAAAAGACAGCTTGACTAGAAAAACGTAATAATCAGAAGACCTAGTCCCACCATTAATTAGCTTTGCAAACTTATTACTTCCCTTCTCTGTGCTTCATCTTAATCATCCATAAAATGAAAGTATAGGAACAGATGGTCTCTGTGGTCTCTTCCAACTAAAATCCTGTCTTTATCCTGCCCCCTTCAGGCCTGGAACTCTTTAATTCTTTTCAAGAATCACATAATTTCAGAACTGTGGAATTGGAAGGGACCTCAGTGGCCATCTACTACTGAAAATCATAACTGAAAAGAAATACCTACAATGATAGACCAGAAATTCAGTTCTCAAGCCTCTTTTTAGAGGTATTCAAGGAAGGAAAATTTACTACCTCCGGAAGCTACTCATTTTGCTTTGGGACAGCACTAATTGTTAGGAAGTTTTATTTTGTTTCTTTGTTTGAGTTTTGTTTTTCCTGGTATTAAACCTAAACTGTTATCTTGGAAATTTCCTGCTTCTGTTGTCTAGTGCAAAATAGAACAAGTCTAATCCCTCTTTCACATGAGAGTTCTTCAAATATTTGAACACAGTTATCATGTCTGCTACCAACCCCATCCCCATCATCACATCAAATACAAGCCTTCTAGGGACCAAACAGCTCAAGTTCCTTCATTAACCCTTATATGACATGGAGTCAAGTCCCTCGACCCTCCTAGTTGCCTTACTTTGGACATATTCTAGCTTATTAATTTCTCCCAAACGATAGCCCCCCAAAGTAAACCCAGTTCTACACATATGGTCTGACCAAGGAGAAGTACAGTGGGGCTTTTTATCTTTAGAAGCTTCTTGGGGAAGCTTCCCCTTTAATGCTTAACAAAATCATATTAGATTTTTATGTTGTCACACAACTTTGATAATTCATATTGAGCTTGCAGTCCAAGGAACTCCCATTTAAAAAAAATTGCTGTCTTACTTGCCTCCTCATCCTTGTACTTGTGATCTTAATTGTTTGAACCCATATGTAAGATTTAGCATTCATCTCTACCGAATTTCATTTTCTTGGATCTACTCTAATGCTCTATCTTTCCAAGATCTTTTAAAATCCTAACTGTTACATAGCATGTTAGTTATCCCTCCTAGATTTGTACCTCTTGAAAATTTTATAAGTATGTCCCATAAACCTTTGTCTGCATAACTGACTAAAATATTAAGCAGTAAATAGCTTAGAACAGACCCTTAGGGCATGCTACTACAGACCTCTTCTTCAAATGAAATTGAATCATTAACAATTATTTTAATTCAGATACCATGAAGCAGTTCTAAATCTTTTTAAACTATGTTATACTCTGGCTCATGTCTGTCCTTCTCTTTCACAATACTGTAACTTTATTTTTATCAAATTATATCTGTTTCTTTTCCCTTCTTCAGCAGTTTAATATCATTGCCAAAAATAAACGCTTCATTTGGCAAGACCTATTGTCGATGAAGCTGTGCTGATACTTTGCAATGCCCGCTACCTGTACTAGATGTTTCCTAACCTTCTTTTTAGTGATCTGCTCTAGAATTTTCCTTGTAATTGATCAGACTAATGATGAATGATTAGGTGGCCATTGTGCATGTCAAGTTTCTAATCATTAGTGACTGAATGGGCAAATTGGTCACAAGAAGAAGCCCAATCCAAATTAGAAGCTATAAGGCTTGCCATTCATGACAATAGAAATGCACTTGATGCTTATGGTAATGAACAAGAGCCATACAAGAAATAGAAATCATTTTTAGTAGGGCCTAGGTATAACAGTGACATGTGAAGGGGTAAATCATCAAGAATGAGCCCAGCTGAATGGGTCTAAATGGAAGTAATGAGATGAGTTTCAGAAAAGGGAAATGGCTGCTGAATATTCAGGCACATTCCCCAAGGGGCAGACTGGCTGAATTAGCAAGTCTCTTAAGGTAAGTGGTCACTGGCATCCCTGAGAATCAGGAATGGCAGAGGCACTAGAGTCCAGATTGTAAAAGACAAAGACTGATTATCAAGAGGATGGAGGAACAGACATAATCAACCTTGCTGATCTATGAATAGGGCATGGAGGGGCCTTAAAGGGCTCCTCCCATGGCTCTGAGAACTACTGTCTACTTTGTTTCAAAGCAGAAAACTGAAGGATTTTCTCTGGCAAAGCAGTCAACCCCTCATCTCACACTTATACAGAAACAACTACTCATATCATTTCTCCTAAGTCTAAAAGGTTTTGATGACCACATCATATGGAACTCATTACCTAGCAACCATTCTTCAGCAAACCTACTTGGTCTGTTTCCAGAAGAGCTATTCTTTCTTAGGCTCCTCTTCTCTTCCCCCTTCTCTTTTTCCATCTCTATTTCTTTCTTTCTGTTTCTGTATCTCAGTCCAATTTTCAATTAAGGCTGTCCTCCAGTAAGTATCTAATTGGCTTGGACAGTATTTTTATCACTGAAGCTGATTGTTTTTTACTGATACAGCATGTTACAACTGTTTTACATTTCAGTGTTGATCCCATGTCTCTGTTTCTGTCTCTATACCTAACTGTCTCTGCCTCTGACTGTCTGGCGTGTGCAAACTTGCCAGATGCAAAAATTGGTCACAATCTTTCTATATAGAGGACTGAAGGGGACATCAAGAAATCAAGTAACCCAAACATCATAATTTTACAAATAAGAACACTAGAACTCAGAGAGGTTGAAGGACTTGCCCAGGACACAGATTTAGAAAGTGGCAGAGTTAGAATTCAAACCTAGGACCCAAGACACCAAAACCATTGCTCTTTCCATTATATCCTGCTACCTCCAAATCAAGCAACATCTTATTTCTGAGACCTGTTGTCCCTTATTTCCCCGGACCCTTTTCAAAAATGAATCTTGCTACGTCAGACTCTAAGGTCTCTTTAGGCTAGACTTGTTTCTTATCCTTTATAATCAACTGAATTTCATATATATACACATATATACAGAGAGAAAGTGAGAGTGAGAGATAGAGAGACAGAGAGAGAGAAAGACAGAGAAAAAGACAGAGACAGAGACAGAGAGACAGAGAGACAGAGAGGCAGAGAGGCAGAGAGAGAGAGAGAATGACTCTTTGTTAGATGAGAACTTGTGTACTAAACTGAAGATTCTAAGTGAGTAGTGCTTGGGAGAGTCTGCTATACTTCCAGGACCAGGTAGATGTTTGAATTTTTATCACCAAATGTGATGCAGCAGAATCAGGGAGAGGAAGAGAAACCTTTGAACCTGCCTGACTGCAGAAGGGGAATGGGTCTTATAATTGGTGATACTATCAAGAGGCAAAAAATATGAAAGGAATAACATTGGATCCAATATTGATAGAGGCTACATAGTGTTTGGGTTTGATTTTGCTTTGTTTTTTTTTTTTTTTAATGTACCAGATTTTTAGACAGGCCACATGATTTAGTGGGAGAAAAAAGTGATATTGTAGTTAGAGATCTTAAGGCTGAATCTCAGGTAGATTATTTACTATGTGTATCCTTAGGTTGCTTAATTTCACTTCTCAGTGTCTTAATTTCCTCATTGGTAAAATTAATCTGTTAGATGAGAAGATTTCTTATTTCTCGTCTGACTCTGGATTCTCTGACTAATAGAAAGTTCTTCTCACCACAAATCTCTAATGAAGTAGTTCTCAAAGTGTGGTCTCAAGATATTTTTAGGGAGTCCTTGAGGTCAAAACTATTTTTATAATAATACTAAGATATTTTATTTTTTAACATGGTAAATATAAAAATATATATAACTCATATAAACAAAAATTATTTGGGGGGGTCCTCAATAATTTTTAGGATTATGAAGAGGTTCTGTGATCAAAAAGTTAGACTTCCTGCTCTAATGATTCTTATAAATCTAAAAGACTAGAAATATTTCTTTAAGAACAAAAAGTTAAATTAAGATATATAGAGGTTTATGAGGCAGACTGTGAAAATCCCCATTTTACTTATTTTAACATGATCTTTCTAGAGGCCAAGTAACTTGTTAAAGGTCATGTGGCTAGAAAATGGCAGAGAGAACATGCAGATTCAATATTATTTGTATTAAGCACCTACTACGTTCATGACACTGATTCCTGCTCCAAGTCTTTTGACTCAAAGTCCAGTGTTCTTTCCATGACTAGACCAGTATCTTGTTATATTTTCTTATAGTTAGTTGTCTTTATAAACATTTTCTATCTGCATATTGTTTAGAGAGCATTATGCTAGGCACTGGAGAAGATGCAAAACACATGACATTAAATCAAATATTGCCCTTGCCTCATACGGCTCACCCACATGGATAACTACAATGTGAAATATTACATGTAAAATGTGTTAGTCACAAAATAAAATCTTGTGTGAGATTTTAGGTAAGGAACACTGGTGAAGGCGCATAGGGAATCAGAGAAAGATTTTTAGAGGAATTGTCTTTTGAATTTAGCTTTAAAGGATAGGTAGAATTCAATGGGCTACAAGACAATCTAAGCACAGAGAACAATGAAAACAGAGGCATGGAAGCTAGGGGTATATTATGTGTATTAAGAAGACAGTGAAGGGGCAGCTGGGTGGCTCAGTGGATTGAGAGCCAGGCCTAGAGATGGGAGGATCTGGGTTCATATCTGGTATCAAATACTTCCTAGCTGTGTGACCCTGGGCAAGTCACTTAACCCCCATTGCCCAGCCCTTAGTTCTCTTCTGCCTTGGAGCCAATACACAGTATTTATACTAGGACAGAAGGTAAGGGTTAAAAAAAAAAGACAGTTAAAACTGTTTACTTTGGCTTAAGTGTAGAGGGCATGAAGGGGATTTATATCAGAGGTGGTTGGGAAAGGAGAATGCAGCCAGCTTTCAAATGGAGGCAAAAATTGAATTCTTGGTACAATTACTGCATGACTATTTCTTTCCTACAATGTTAGCAAGCCTATTATAAAGCTACATTGCTTCTGGCTAAATGAATTCTAAAGAAATCTTACTGGTCAGCTTTAATTTTGGGGGTGGGACCTAAAACTAAGAATAGTTCTTTGAAAACAATTTAGAGCTGAAAGGAACTTTGGAAAATAGAATATTAGAATACTGCAGTTAGATGATAGAATACTGGACTTGCAGTCAGGAAGACCTAAGTTCAAATGCAGCTTCAAATACTCACTGGCTTTTTAGTCACTTAATGCTTCCTCATCTGTAAAATGGGGACAATAAATAGCACCTAACTTAACCTGGCTATTGAGGATCAAATGAAATAATCTTTACAAAGTGCTGTGCAAACCTTAAGTTGCTATACAAATACTAGCTATTATTGCATAGAACTACAAACTATTTGAATGGAATAAAAGTTAAAACATGGTTGTTAAAAGAGATCATCAGAATGTTTGAACTCAAGAAAGGAATTTAGAAAACATTTAAACTCCTTCATTTTACATGTGAGGAAACTAAGGTCCTTTGAGTTTAATATAATCTCTTGGAAATCTTTACTCAAATAGATGGTCTCATGAGCTTTTTGACACTTTCTGATTCTATTAATGAATCCTGTTCAGTTTTAGGGAAAGTAGCAATTAAAACCTCAAAGGTTAAGATGGTCAGAATTAATCCATAACACCTTAAAACATTTATTCTCTTACTCCCGATCATCAACATGTCTAATTAAATCCCTTGCTTTAGCAAGGACACTGGTGGGTTGGGAGACAAGAGTAACTCTATTTAGTAGGATATCATTCCAATGATTCATGCTGTGGCTTGGGTGTAGAACTTTTTTTTTCTTTAGACTTCTTTATCCATGAGGATTCAACTCCAAGGGTGCTTTCACCAGGACCCTTGGGGTTTATATTCCCAATTCCTCACCCAAATCTCAGCCTATTTCATTATAATACAAAAAGACTATATCATACAATTCCCAAAGAATATGTGTATATGTGTAAATATATGTGTATAGATACTGAGTGTTATATGTGAAATACATGACACCTATCTGTATCAACACATTAACATTGAGTCTTCATCATTCCCAACAAATGGTCATCTATTCACTACATGAACACCTCCAGTAACAAAGAAATCACTGAATCCTGAAATGGATTTGTCTTCCCTTTGTTAAGTCCTTCTACTTTCATGGAATGGAAAGCAGACTTATGACTGATTGAGTTCTTCTATTACTGAGCTTTATGAGCTTGGATAATAATGTGGTGGATAACGTATTGATCACTTTGGTGACCCTTTTATATAGCACTTCTGGGTCAGAGTTTCCTTATGTAAAAAATGAAGAAGATAACGATCTTGAAAGTCTCTTTGAATTCAAAGTTCAGTGATTTTTTTTGTTCCCTCTCTCAGAGCCTCAATTTTCTCATCTGACAAGTGGGAATAAGAATATGCCAACAAACTTTTTCACAGGATTGTGGTAGGTAAAGTGTACTAAGAGACACAGGATCATTTCTCAGTTTCTCCCAGGACTGGCCTTTCTCCAACACCCTTTTCCCCCTCCTGAGGTGGGTAGAGGCTGTATTTAGAGCCTTAATCTTCCTGGGCAGTGGACCATCCCGAAAGGCACCGTAACAGGCAGCACTGAAGTCCTCTGACTGATTGCTTGCTGATTTGCTTTGCCATTTTAGTCTGGCTGCATATAGAAAGTATTATGAAATCATTTTCTTGTTCCATACATTAAATTTGAGACTACTCCAGTGAGGAACTATAGAATGAAGGATAGCTACAGGGAGCTGGCAAGCTAAGGAAGTGCAGTTTGGGAACTTAGTAAATAATAATCTTTCCTTCTAACACTACTGCACTTTTTAATTTTCAAAGCACTTTCAATATTCATGGGCTCATTTGTTTTGCACAACAGCCCCATGACACACACAGGAAAAATTCACAGAATCACAGATTTAGAGACTCTCAGAGTTGGAAAGGATCTGAGGAACCACCCAGTCCACCCAATAACAATCCAGGAATCATCTAGCTAGCAATCCTAAAAAGATGTCATGCAGACTATGCTTGAAAATCACCAGTGATGATGGACCCAATCCTCCTTGAGTAAGCCCATGCAACTTTGAATAGCTCTACGTGTCAGAATTTTCCCTATGATGAACCTAAATATGTCTCTCAACTATTGCCACCCATTGTTCTGAGTACTGCTTTCTGGAATTGAAGGAGTCTAATCCATATTCCAGTTAACAGCCCTTCAGAATGAAGGAAGCGAGCTGTTAAATTCTTCTCTTAGATCTTCTCCTTCAAGATAAATGTACCTGTTCCTTCACTGTACTTCCTTCTTTTATTACTTCAATTAATCTTCCTATGGAATGGTATCTGAAATTATTGTGCCCATTTAGCAGATGAAGACAACTGAGATTCAGAAAAGTAGAATAATATCTCATCTCCCTTCCTATCATTTCAGTTCCTAACACTTTACTCCCCTCCACCTATTCTGTGATCCAAGTACATTGGCTACCTGCTGCTCATCACACACAGTCCTGCATCTCTGGACTCCATGCCTTTGTACTGGGTGATTAGAATACTTTCCCATGCCTGATATAACCTTCCTCCTATTATAAGGAAAGAGGTACAAACTCTCTTATCTGTTTGCAGATGTCTGTATCTCTTTCCTCATCTCCATCTCTTAACTCCCTGGACTGCTGTAAGACAACTCAAATCCTGTCTTATGCCAGAGGTCATTCCTGGGTCCCTCTGGACTTTGCCAATTACCTTGGATCTTCTCTCAAAATATACTGCATGTACAGTTATGAATGTATTGTTTCCCTCAGCAGAATGTGAGCTCCTTGAGGGAAAGGATCGTGTTTTGTCTTTTTTCATATCTCCAGTGCTTAGGGCAATACCTGGCACATGGTATTGCTTGATAAATGTTTGTTGAATGACTGACTGACTTTGTTCCAACTAGCCCCTTGTCCTGTTCTCTGATTGTGATTTGTCTGACTTCGAGAACTTTCCTCTGGCCTGAATACTCAGTGTTATCACTAGGATTTTTTTTCTTATACATACTAGTGTTTGAGTTTATGTCAGCAGGACCACATAACACTATATCTTTCTCACATGGTTTCACAACAGAACATTCCTCATTCCTTTACAAAGCAGGAAAAGTTGGCTTCTTACTTGTCCCGAATCTTTTCTTTTTCTCTCTTCTGTCTTATCTGTTTCCCAACACTGACCTTCTGATGTTCTCAGTTTATCACATACAGATCTCATTCATTCATTTGCTCCTATTATTCTCCCTGTGTACATTATTCTCTTCTTTCCTCTGTCTTATTAAATATTATCAGCTCTTCAGAGGTCACCCCAAAGCCCACCTCCTCCAGGAAGGTATGAATTGAGCACACCTTGAGCTGTGACCTCTTTATGTATTTAAAGCCTGAGCCATGTATTCTATTCCATGATGTTTCTCAAATTCTCTGACTCTTTCAAATCTTTTAGCCTTATATCTCTTATCACAATGTCTGTCCTGTGGAGGTAGTTATTGTGTCATATAATTGTGTTATATCAATGCATATAAAAGCAAAACACCACACACACACACACACACACACACACACACACACACACACACACACACACAAGTGATGTGCATAGAATACCAATCCAGTCTTTAGAGACAGCATGATAGTGAAAAGATTCCAGACTTGGAGTCAGAAGACCCAGCTCTTTACCTAATCTGATTAGTGATTGATTTAAAGCTGGAAGGGACCTCAGAGACCATCCATTCAATCAACAATAAATCAATTCCAAAGCATTTATTAAGTGTCTACTACATGCCAGAAACTGCTGTCCGTTCTCTCCTTATTCCTTCATATTACATGTGAGGAAACTGAGGTCCAGGGAGGGTAAGTGACTCATCCTAGGTCACATAGGTAGTAAACACCTAAAGTAGAATCCAAACCAGACTCTTTTCCCTGTACTTTTTGGTGTTTCTGAATCTCAGTTTTTTTTCATCTATGAAACACAGGTCAGGAGAGATAACTTTTGAAGTTTCTTCTACCTTCTCTGTTCTGTGATTTTGTGATCCAAATTCACATCCTTGCTCTGACACTTTTTAACTATCACTGTTGGAAAGTCAATTTCCCAGCCTATATTTCTTTAAAAAATGGGAAAATAATGGAAATAAAAGCACTGGAACCACCCACCTTACTGTATTGTTGAAAGTTCTCTGTAAATTGAAAAAGAAAGCTATTATTATTAGTATTAATAATAAAATTATTTTAGAACATGGAATGCTAGAACTGGTAACTTAGAAGAATATAAAATTATATACATCTTAGAAGATAATATGTGTATATATTTGTATGTATATATACATATACACACATATGTATGAGACAGAGAGAGAGAGATGAAACCTTAGAATAGTCTCATCCAACATATTAATTGTATAGGAGAAAAAAATCGAAGCACTCATAGAATCAAAGATATAGAACTATGAGATATCTCAAAAGCCATCTCAATTGATATCCTCATTTTAAAACATAGGAAACTGAGACCTAAGGAAGCCATGTAAATTGATCAAAGTGACACAAACAGTTAACGGCAGAGGCAGGATCTGAACTCAGGACCTTTGCCTTTAGAATCATTGTTCCTTCCATTGTACCATTCTGACTTAGCCCAAGTTAATTAGTTTGGTTCTCTTTCTACCATATTCTAATCACCCACACAAGGAAAATGTAATTTTCTCCAGGTTTAAAAGGGTTACGTCTTTGCCTTTTTACACTCAGCACTTAACATTAATAGATGCTTAATAATTGCTCATGCCATTATCAAATTAAATCTTAGTATAGTTTTATCAAGGATTTTCTCATTTAAATAGTGGCAAGAATTGGATTGGAATGAGCTAAAGTGGACCCTGTTCTGATGTTTCCTTGCCAACTCCTTTCCCAGTCCTTCCCTATAATGAAATACCAGATTAACCTTTCCCCAAACACACCATGTTCACAGAGGAGACCTTCCTAACTGGTCTGTTCCATCCTTCAATTTCAGAGATTCAGCTGGAACTTATCACCATCAAGGGCCTGCTTAGTATGCACAAGGGGGAGTCCCTCCACTCTACACTGCAGCAGCGATCATAGCATCTCTTATACATTCTCAAACGCAGCCTTCTCACTGTGCGAACTACAGGATGCATTTCTCAACAGCAGGAGGAATGAACCCCAGAACACACCAAGGCTTTGCTTTTTTCCAAAACGACATCATAAATTAACAGAAAAAAAATTTTCCCTCCAATACCAACCAGAGGATGGGCGCATTTCGCTCAGCAATTAATCTTAGCTGATCTATATTAAATATTTATCTGCTGAAATGAGTCCTGTATTGTAGTGATATTTTTCATTATAGGACTTTATCATATCCAACGAGATTTCCATCCACCAAACTCCCTTGTATATATTAAACCCAAATTTCCTGTGGAATGACACATCTTTCTTGCAGTGACCTTTTTTCTCCACAACAAGGTGCTGATATGTGGGAATTTACAGGGTGATAAACACTTTTATTGAGTAGGCGGGAGTTGAATGAGCCTGTATTTGTTTCCCTAATAAAAATCCAGGTTGAAACTGGGTGATGAGGTTCCCATTTCAGCAAGACTGGGGCCAGGGTCTGAGTTCCTGAGCCAGAAATGAAGACTGACTAGTGTCAGCTGGCTAAGTGAAAGGGTAAAAATAATAATAATAATAATAATAATAATAATAATAATAATAATAGTGATAATAATAATAGTGATAATAATGATAAACTTTTGTATAGAACCTTATAGATACATATAGATTTGTGTGCAGTATCTCATTTAACATGCATTAGTGTTTTCATGTTCTATTAGGGAAGCTTTAAGTTCCCCTCTGCTCTTAAAATTCTGTTAAGGCTGAAAACTCATAACAATCCTGTAAGGCAGATCAGGCAAGAATTATCATCTTCATTTTATATATGAAAAAACTGAGTGTCACAAAGGGCATGTGATCTATGCTTAGTCATACAGCTAATGAGTAGTTGAGCTAAAGCTCAGCCCAGGTCCAGTTCTCTTTCTAGCACACCACACTGGTGTCTGATATGGCATCAACGAGTAATAGAATATGCAAAAAATAGGAGCCCTTTGCCCCTTTGAGCCTGAAGACCATGGATTGGAGTCTAGGCAATGTTCATGATTACAAAGGGGGAGGGAGAAAGAATAAATTAAAAAAGAGTGAAAGAGTAGAAAATGAGAAAAGAGAAACTAAAAAAGGAAGGAAATGAAAAAGGAAAGACAGAAAATGAAGCAAGCATAGTATAAAGAGTAATGCTTTGATTTCAATAGTTTTTAAAGATAGAACCTGCATGCAACAGGTCCGTGAGGCTTGAGATCTGGACTTGAGATACTCTTGATATCAACCCTAGATAGTCTAAGATTCTACTCTTTGTCCTTGAATGAATTTACATTCTTATAAAACTGAAAGAAATCTAATGAGTTACAATTGATGATGAGACAAAAATGACGAGTGATAATAGTGTCACAGAGGACCGGTGATGGCAATAATAGTGGTGATGAATACAGTGATGGTGATGGCACTGGATGATATGGTTTTGGGCATTACAGTGAAAATGGTGGAGGTAATGATGGAAAAAATAGACAGGCAAAGTAGAAAAAGAACACAGAAATGGGAACCTAGATGACTTGATTTCAACTTAATTTGATTCAATTCAACAAATGTATTCTAAATTACAGAGATACAAAAGAGAAAAGAAAAAGCTCTTACTCTTAAATATGTTGCATTCCACTGGGAGATACAGTATGCATATATAAAAAAATAAGATAACTGGAGGAGGGAGAGAGAATTAACAAATTCTGGGGTCATTGGGGGAGGAAAGGCATTGCAGAGTAACTGATGGCATCTGAACTGATTTCTGAAGGAAGCTCAGGATTCTAAAACAGAATTGTGAAGTGAGTACCTTCAAAGCATGGAGGATAGCCTATGAAAAGACACATAGACAGAAATAGAATGTCAAGTTCAGAGAAAAGCTAAATGGCTCAGTCATTGAGAGCATGAAGGGGAGCAGTATAACATTTGTGGAAAGCTAGGTGGAAGCCAAAATTTGGTCTTTAAATGCTGGCTGAGGCATTTGTATTTCATCTCAGAGATACGAGGGAGTTCCTACAGATTTTTTTTTTACCATGCAATATATATTTCTATGTTCATCATGTTGTGAAAGGAGGCATATATCTTTTATGTAAGAAAAAAGTCATAAAGGAAATAAAATGAAAAAGTATTTGTTTCAAACAGCATTCATACTCACATCAGTTCCTTCTATGATGGTGAGTTCCTATAGATTTTTGAGCAGAGGATTAACATGGTCATCCCTGTGTTTACGAAATATTAATTTGTTAGCTCTGTGGGGAAGGGAATGGGCATGAGGAAGTACAGATTGAAAGCTAGAAGGATAATTAGGAAGATATTGCCTAACTCAAAGGGATAGGGGATTGTTCTGAATCTGGGTGGAGGCCATATGAGTGGCAGATTTGAGAGATGCTGCAGATGTAGAAGGAACAGGGTTTTAAAAGTTTTGAAATTGCAATGGGGCAGAAAGAGGACAAATAACATTATGATCAAAGCTGTGAAATGGGTGACTGAAAATATTGTGGTTCCATTAATAGAAACAGGGAAGTTTGGAGAGAGAATGCTCTTGAGAAGTAGACAGTTTAAAAATCCAAGGGAACATTCAAGTAGAAATACAGGATTACATTTCAAGAGAGAAATAGGACTGTACATACAGAAATTTGGAAATCATCTGCAGAGACAGAATCATTGAACTCATGGGACCTCATTAGTTTGCCATGAAAAAATAAAGAGAAATAGGGGAAGTAACATGACATAATGAAAAGAGTTCTTAATTTGGATTAAGGAAGATTTGAGCTTAAATTTTTCTTCTGACACTGTGTGATCTTGGTCAAGTCACAAACTTTATGCAGCAATGAGGGGGTAGGCCTAGATGTCCTTTAAGGTTCTTTAAGCATAAAAATGATCCTATAAGAATCCTCAGGACTCAGAACTTCAGGGGATACCTACACTTACTAGCTATGGGATGTATAATGTGAGATATATGATGATGCAGAAGAGGAACCTAGTAAGAAGTGGCTTATTAAGTACGAGGACAGCATATAGAGAGAAACATCACAGAAGCAAAGGAAGAAGAGTTCTAGGAGATTTGAATCCAGGCTTTGCCACTAATAAGCTGTATGGCCTTGGGCAGGTGACTTCCCCTCTCTGGGACTCATTTGCTCACCTGTTAAATGAAAAGGTTAGAGCAGATGACCTCTAGGATTCCAGGTGTAAATCTAAGATTTTTTAAAGGTAATGGTTAGAGTGATGATAGTTATAAGCAGCACAAAGATGAAGATAATAATGGTGATGGTCCTAACTGTTATTGATGTTCTATGAACAGAATGCTACCTACCTATTCAACCAAAATGACAAAAAGCATTTGGATGTTGAATACATGTGGAATGGCATAGGTGAAAACTAACATCATTCTCTCCCCCTCAGGGAACTTTTTTCTCACTTAATTGTGTCACTCAATATGAAAAACATTTTCTCTTCTTGACTCTTTGAAAGAATCCTTTTTGCTTTCCTCCAAACGAAAATTTCTTGTGTTTCATAACAGATTATTTTAAAAAGAATTACTATAATAAGACAAAGCCAATCAGATCATCAAATAGACATATTCTGCCCTAGCTTCTCTCTTCCTTCCTTCTTCCGTCCTTTTTCCTGTTCTCCTTTCCCTTTTATCTCAGTACATATTTCCCTCTTCTCTTTCCTTTTCCTTTACCTTTCTTCTCTTTCTCATTTCCCCTCTCCTCTACTTTCTTCTATTCTTCTCCCTCCCATCCATTGGTTTCTTGGTTTGTTTGCCTTTTCTTGGTCTCAGTCTGTCTGTCAGTCTCTTTTTCTGTTTTTTTTTTCTCTCTGTTTCTCTCTGTCAACTTATTTTTGTTTATGTCTCTGCCTATAAGTTTTTTATCTCTGTTTTTGTCTCTTATTCTCTATCCATATCTCTCTCTCTCTCTCTCTCTCTGTCAGTTTATTAATCTCTGTCTTTGTCTCTGTTTCAATCTGTCTCTCTGTGTCAATCTCTTTCTTTGTCTCTGTCTTTTTGTCTCCGTCGCTGTCAGTCTTACCTGTTTTTTTCTTAGTCTGTCTGTCTTCCCTTTTTATTTTTCTCTCTTTGATCCCCTCTCTTCAGTCTCTGCCTTATTCTGTTTCGCTGTCACTGACTCTCCTTGTTCCTCCCACCCTCTATGCCTCTCTCTTTCCTCCTCTCATTCAGAATGTATAAGTGATGTCTGAATGTTTACATCAATGCTAAAAGACCCAAGGCGGGCAAGCAGTAGTTTCCTGGTAGCTCTTCCGCAAAGGGGGACTGATTGATTGCAGATTGGAACTAGCTCCAACTCTCTGTCCCAAATGACAAATGAAGAGCTCTTAAAAATGGAATAAAATATCCCATATGAAGAGAAGTATCTCTGCCAGGCCAGGCATGAAAGGCAAAGAGCAATATGAAATGTGTATACTGCCTGGCCCATCCACAGCCTGCCTCTTCTCAGTATTCACATCATCATCAGCAGTATCATCATCAAAAAGCAGTTATTAAGGCCCTATTTATGTATGGAATAAGTAATGCACAAAGCACTGTACTGGGAACCTGGGAAGACAGAATGTTAAACATGAACAAAGAATGTTTTACTTGGAAGACACTTACAGAACACAGGATAGGGAACCAGAGTTAGAAGGGACCCTAGACCCTAGAGTATAAGAACAGAGAATAGAATGTAATGGTTGGAAGGAACACTGGAATAGAAAATATGAGTACTAGAAAAGGCTTAGATAACAGCTGACACAATCCCTTCATTTTACATAGGGAAAAACAAGCCTAGGGAGGCCAAGTGACAACTATGGTCGCCTACCTACCATGTTAGTTGCTGAGCCAGGACAGGCTCTTCTTCTGAGCTGGGTTGTCGTGGAGAACATCCAAAGGTAAAAGGAATTTTATTATGGTAAGGACAAAAGAAAAGTATAAGTGCATAACTCAGAAGTAAGAGTCCATGATTTCATTATCAATCTCCTCCTACTCAGGTTAGCCTGGAGGAAATCAAAGGTGGGAAAAATATTGATCTACCAAAGATCTATCATGCTCATTTGCTTCATCTATCCTTTTCTTCTAGGATTCTGCTCTAGATTTTTCCTTGCTCCATTCTCCAGGGCTTGGGCCACTTTGGTTTAAAAGAATTTACATGGTGGTTTGTATCTCCCCTTAAGGATTCTCCTGTCATCAGAGAGTATTTCAAGGGACCACTTTTGGAAAAGCATTCTAAATATATCAATAAAGAGAATCAAATTCTCTGGTTATTCTCACTCAGAAAAGGATCATACCTTTGTTTCTTTATTCCTTAACACTCTCAAAGCAACCTCAAAACTCTCTACAGAAGCAGAAGAATATTCACTTTTCCCCTCTCTATCTCTGACTCTAAAAATCTATGTCTTTCTGTCCCTCTCTGGCTTTTTGTATCCTTTAGTCTGTCTTCCTGTGTCTTTCTCTTATTTTTTTCTTTTTATGACTTGACTTCGGTCTCTCTGATTTTATTATTTTTGTCTCTGTTTCTCTGTCTCTCTATGACTCTATGTAGGTGTGTCTCTCCTAAATCTTTCAGATACCTCCCTGTCACATAGAGATGACATTTTGTTCTCAGGGGTTGTGTCTAGTTACAAAATATGTGCGTATCACCCAATAACTAGCCAGTTTATCTAAGTTAAGAGAAAGCTCAGTCACCAGGTGATATGGATTGTTTTGTCTGTAACCACATCTTGCAACTATATGCTGATATGTAAGAGGAAAGGCTGACACAAGGACAGAGAATATCTCGAATCTTTTAAAGTGTAGATAAATTTACACATCTGTTCGTATTGTGTATGTTTGTATATGGAGAGAGAAAGAGACAGTATAGTGGATAGAGTGAGTGTTTGAAGTGAGAAAGACCTGGGTTCAAACTTCATCCGAGATAGTCATTACTTATTTCACCTTGGCTAAGTAATTTTCCTTCTCTGGCCTTTAGTTTCTTTACCTGTAAATTGAGGGCTTTTCACTCAGTGACTTCAGAAGCCCCTTCCAGTTCTAAATCTGTTATAAGTGTTCCATGTGATATGAGAGTTCTGTAAACTTCATCATATTTAGGGCTAAAAGGTACCTTAGAGATTATCTAGTGGAATAAATTTTAGTCCAATGTTCTCAATTTAGGCTAAAGAGGGAAGGGGATGCATTCAGGGTCACACAGAGAGAAAAAAAAAAGAGTTGGAATTTGAACCCAAATCCTTTGACTCCAAATCCAATATTCTTTCTAGAGCATCAAATGCTAAGAGAAAATCAAGTTATTTGTGCTCTCTCCAGCCTCTGAGAGAGTTGTGGGTAGACGAACAGGACTTAGAATTTTCTGCAGTTTATATTATATTGCCGTGTCATGGGAGGTTGGAGGATATATAAGTGCACTTGAAAATTTACATAGAAGGCTTCTTTCTGCCCACCCCTACCCCCACTGCTTCCTTCTCACCTGATGGGATTCATTTAACCAGGACAAATAACTTCAACCTCACTGTAGCTTCCTCTAAATAATTCACTGTGAATGATTATGTCAAAGCAAGACTCTTCGAGGCCAAATGTGAGAAAGACAACCTGGAACTCCCTGGAATTTGACCTCCTCTGCAGTCTGGGGATGAGTTGCTCCCTGGAGGGAAACATTCTCCCTCCTAGCATTTGTTTTTACCTACAGGGTAGACTCCAGTGATATCTAGAGGAAGTTTATAATCACCACTTGTATTCAGAGAGCCCTTTCTAGTTTGAGAAGCACTTTCATATACATCTGAGAGATAGTTTTTAGTACTCTGGCCCAGAAAGCAGGCACCTTGGATTTGAACTCTGGATCTAACATTCCCCCAGCCTTGGGGTGACCTTAGGTAAGTGACAGAATCACAGAATTAACAAGAAAGGAACTTATAGGTGATCTAGTCCAACCCTTTCATTTTAAAGAAGAGGGAACTGAGGTCCAAGAAATTAATTGACTTGTGATGGCCAAAGAAATAGCAAAGGTCAGAACTTGAATCCAGGACTTTGGGGTCCAAAACTAGACTTCCTTCTACTATAGCAGGAATTCTTATCCTGAGATCTTGTTTTTAATATTTTGATAAATGGATTTCAATATAATTGATTTCTTTTGTCATCCTATCAGGTCTATAGTCTTTATCAAACTGCCCAAAGGACCCATGTTATCCATCCATTCATTCACCCATTCAATTACCTAACAATAAACAGTTAAGAACCTCTGCACTATATATACTACGTTCTTTCCAGGATCTCCACACTCTCGTTTGTGGTTCCATAATCGTATAGTAAAAGACTGATGCGGATAGGTTTTTTTCTCTATGCCGTGTCTGTTGTCTCTCTCTTTCCCTCTGCCTCCCTCTCTCTCCCCTTCTTCCTTCTTCTTCTCCCCTTCCCTCTGCCACTCTCTCTCCCCCTCCCTACCTCTTTCTCTCTCTCCTCTCCTCCCCTCTCTCTCTCCATTTGGAAATTTCAAGCAGCCCTTAAAAATGTAAGAAAATCAACAAACATATACAAATATTACAATATAAACAGAAAGAAAAGAAAAACAAAATGAAACTGAACTCCATCTAATTATAATGATGGAGCTTGACCTAGAGAAGAAATGAGAAAATGTACCTCCCTCTCTTTATTTCAGAGGTAGGGAGCTAGAAGCAGAAAATACTACATACATTGTCACACACAGTTAATAGGTTGGTTGGTGTTGGGTCGATATTCTCTCTGTCTTTTTCTCTGTCTCTCTATCTCTATCTCTGTCTTTCTGTCACTCTATCTGTCTATGTCTCTTTCTCGTTCCAAGGGATGGCTCACTGTGTAATGAGGGATATACTTGTTAATGAAATGTAACATACAACAAAAAGTATTAATAAATATAATTTTAAAAGAAAAATCCATCAACAATCATCCTAGTAATGATAGTTTTAACAATACCAATAATAGAAGCCTGAATTTACATAGTACTTTTATAAGGCACTTTTTAGTTAACCTTTGAAGATAACTTGTTTGATAGAGAAAGGAGGAAGTATATACTCAAAACTGAGGAGAATATATGAAAATAAATGATCTTAAGAAAAGCTTTAAAATAAAATAAAGCAATCCAAGCATGCCTACCTATTTTAATGATAGGAAACCTCATCTTAGCAAAGTTATGTCTTTGCCCAGGGTTATATATTTTTGAGTTTCAATGACCTCATCTGAAAAATTGGGATTATAATACTTGCATTACTGACCTGTCTAGTAGTAACCTGGGTTCACTTTTATTTTTAACCCTTGTACTTTGGTGTATTGTCTCATAGGTGGAAGAGTGGTAAGGTTGGGCAATGGGGGTCAAGTGACTTGCCCAGGGTCACACAGCTGGGAAGTGGCTGAGGCCGGGTTTGAACCTAGGACCTCCTGTCTCTAGGCCTGACTCTCACTCCACTGAGCTACCCAGCTGCCCCTGGGTTCACTTTTGAACCTAAAATTGCCATGGAAAATTGGATTATGATCATTCTCTCATTTGAGTCTCACCAAGATCCTGGAAAAGGGGTAGGCTTGATATCACCATCCTTTTTGTTAAATGAGGAAACAAACGGAGATATTAAGCAATTTATCTGAAGTCACATGAAGGTGGCAGTGGACTTGATTGTAAGTCTTCAGATTTTGAGGACATAGTCTTTTCCCAATATCTAATGCCCTCTACCTCCAAAATTCAGGCCTATCATTGATTGAATTCCTGCCACTGAATCTTGCAATCCAGAAACCTAAAAACATTTTATGATGACTTCAAATTTTAAAATCACAGAATACAATTGATGAAAAGAACTTTATAGACTATCAAGCCCAGCCTTCTATTTTTACAAATAAAGAAACTAAAGCCAAGAAAAACTAAATGATCTGCTGAATATAACACAACTATTAAGTACTAGAGAAAAGGCTTGAATTCAGATTACTTTTCTTTATATTATTAATCTAATGATCTTCCAACTACATCATTCTTATTTCCAACAACCCTGGTTGCATGATCTTATTCTTCTGTTCAGAGTAAGAGTCATAACTGAGCACCATCTAATCAACTCCACCATCAAGAACATGGCTATGTTCCTAGGGACTATTCAATTGACATTTACTGATTTTCTACTTCCACTTAAGAGATGTGGCTCAAAACCTACAATTGATTTCACTTACCTATTTCTTTAAGAAACATACTCTCAAGTTTCTGTTGATACCAATGCCCAGTGAAGAGAATGTGAAGAAAAAATTGAGACGATTGTGAATGTCTTTGAGATGGCCCTGTCTCCCAGAAGCAAGTGGGTGGTTCTCAGCTAAAGAATAGTTTCCCCCAAAAGGAAGAGAATTATAGGGGAGCCAGAAATAGAAAGACATAAAAGGTACCGTCATGTACCTTCCCACTATCCTCCTTCCATCTACACCAGAACAAAAGAATTCCTTATGCTTAAACGTGCTGAGATTTTTTTTTTCTCTTTCTTTCTTTCTTTCTTTCCTATCCTTTAAGCTACCACTAGATGATACCTATTTTAGGAAAACTATCTATGGTGAAAGCCTTTGCTCCCTTCCAAGGTCATGAAAGGTTACAATCAAAGCAGAACTTCTTGTTTATGTTAAAAAAAAACTGAACATATTTTCCACAGTGCAACATTGTAAAACTTTTGGGTGAAATATTCTTCCATAAGATGAGGGAATTGAACCAGATGAACATTCAAGTACAACCCAAAGACTATAACACCTATCTTGAAATGTCAATTTAGAAATATTCCTAGGAAAATAATATTAGAAAAATTTTTAGAGAAAAACAGATCCAAAAAAGAATGGGCTTTCCCTGGGAGCTCAAAAGAACTGCTGAAAGCTCAATTTTCTTCAGATTCCAAGGTCAGTGTTGATGATGGTTTTGTCTTTCTTAATTTAGTGACTAAACTTTTTAAGATTCTAGGTTACTCTGCAAAAACAGACAGATGAAATGTTTGCCTTGGAAAGGAACAGTGCCCACAGAACATTTTCTCATTTCTTAAAAAAAAGATGCTCTAATGCCTAACTCATTTCCTACTACTAGATGACTAGGCACATTTTTTGATATTAGGAATAGTAAATTAATATGCATAAATAGAATATGAAAAGTCTGCACAACTAGGATTCATAAAGAGGAGTTATATCAGGATGTATAATCTCTCTGACCTTCCAGAGCACTGGTTGTTTGAAATCATAGGCCTTCAGCTATCATTTTTGCCACTGATTTTTCAAAATACCTAATTTGACAGAGATTGGATCCCAAGGAAGTTCCAGTTTGCTTCTAGGTCATACAGAAGAATGAATGAACACTGAATTGATGCATTCTTAATTTCATTCCAATTCAAAAAATTTTGGAAACATTTACCTAGAATAAGTTCCAAGCATAATTAGATGATCAGGGTAGTCTAACTTTGTTTCATTAATCCATTTCCTTGGCTATGTGGTTCTTTTATCATACAGTCACTAATAAGTCAAAAGACCTGGGTTCAAGTCCAATTTCTGATACTTACACCTTATGTAACTTGAAGCATGTTGCCTAAATTACTTGTGCCTCAGTTTCCACATTTGTGAAATGGAGGGGGCCTTGGACTAAATGGCCATGGCCATTGCTAATTCTATACTGATAACACTATGTTTCACTTCAGTTCAATTGGGAAATAGGGTGTTGTATTAGAAAAATAACTTCACTGGGGCCCAGAAGACATGGTTTTAAGTTCTGGTCATACCACCTGGTAGCTGTGTGGGCAAATAATTTGACCCTTTTGAGTCTCAGTTTCTGACTTTATAAAATGAACAAAATTATTCATACTGCCTTTATCTCACAGAATTGTTTTGAGAGGAGTGTCTTGAAAATTGAGAAGTGCCATGAAGTAGCATCATTCAAATAGTTGGATGTGACATTCTTGTTTAGGTGAGATTGTTTTTGCATCAAGGATATTGCTTGTAATTGGCACTGTTCCCTTGACAAAATCCCACACATAAATTTAGAGCTAGAAATGATCTTAAAGGCCTTTCCTTTTCAAGTTCATCCCCTTCAATTTACAGATTAAAAAACTAGGACAGAGAGTTTAAGTGACTTGCCCAAAGTTGCACAGCTATTAAGCTCCAAAGACAGAATTTGAACTCAGGTCTTACTGGCTCCAAACCCAGGATTCTCTCTACTATCCATTCATTAGAATGGAAGTTCATGAGGACAAGATTTATCTTTCTTTCTACTTTTATCTGTTTTCTCAGCCCTTAGCACAGTGGTTGGCACATAGTAAGCTATTTTTAAAAAAATCCTAACAAAAAAACCTTTATATTCTGTCTTAGAAAGGATATTAAGTATAGATTCCAAGGCAGAAGAGTAGAAAAAGTTAAGGAACTAGGGTTAAGTGACTTGCCCAGGATCTCATAGGTAGGAAGTATCCGAGGTCAGATTGTCACCCAGGACCTGCTATCTCCAGGCCTGGCACTCTATCCACTGAGACACCTGGCTGCCTCACATAATAAGCTTTTAATAAATGCTAATTGACTGATTGACTGTCACATTGCCACATATCTCTGATCTTTGTTTGCCTTTCTCTATTATGCCCTTATTTCACCCTAAAAGTGGTCCTAGAACTGCCTTTCCTCTTGTGTTGCACAGTATAGGAGAATCACAGTAACAATAAGTCACATTTGTATAACACTTCACAGGTTTATAAAGTTCCTTCCCCAAAATCCTGAGATAGATAATATGAATATCATCATCTCCATCTTACAGATGGGAAAACTGAGAGGGTCTATGATTACACAGAAAGCTCTTAGCAGAAATGAGACTCAAACTCAGGCCTTTTCAATCTAATTCTAAGTTTCTTTCCACTTCACAACTCACATAGTTGGAACACCAGGACAAGACCCTTTGTATTCGCGCTTTTCTCATTATGGTTGAGTGTTCCGAAGGGCTCGTTCTCAGTGCATTTTTATAAATCAAAAGAATATTGAACTCATTATGCTACAGTACAACATATCCTTTCATCGGTCAATTCATCCGGGTCAACTGTCCTCACACATTCATTCTAACCATCTAGCAGATAGAAGAGGTTTCTATTTCACCCTTTGTCCAGCATAACAGCTGCCATTCACTATTATCCTAAAATAATATTCTGAAATCAAGCCATCCACATGCCATTATTATGTCTCAAGCACTATCTTCTATCAGAATCCTGGAGGGAATTCAAACTTGGTGTCTGGATGGTCAGTCTATATCCAGCTCCCCAGGAGTTCAGTTTATCAGAGAGGGTAACATCATCCAGGTCACAACACCATTCATATCATCTCTTTCTTCCTTGAACCACCTGCCTTGTCTCCCAGGTGCAGGATGTAATATAAGGCCCATGGAGAGCTTGGCATGTCACACGCGATTGTGCCCTGTCAATCAAGTATAGACTAACACAAGTGTTCAAGGGCCTCGCCTGCCCCCATGCTGGCCCTGAATGAAACAGGAAGCCGCCTTCTGAGGCAAGCAAAAGTCAGTGCTCCTGAAATGAGGCTGATTGCTGTGATGGCACTCAGGTGAAAACAGCCCCAGAGGACCCCAGCCTCTCTGAGGGCTCCACAGATCAAAGTCAACCTGAGATCTTATGTGGAGGAGTGAACTGAAAGACCAGACACTGCAGACTGCTCCTATCACCTGGGCTGATTAATGAATGAGGCACTTGCAAATTGGACTACGTGGGTAGGGTATGGAAATCAATAAGCATTGAAAGTTTGAATGCTCCTCAGGCTAAAGAAATCACACCATACAGATGCATGAAATCAGAAACCTTTTCATTCCTTTTTCTTTCTCTTGGACCTTCCTCTACCCTCCTCATGTTCTCTCTCTAAGAAGAGATACTGGGGGCAGCTGGGTAGCTCAGTGGATTGAGAGTCAGGCCTAGAGGCGGGAGGTCCTAGGTTCAAATCTGGCCTCAGACACTTCCCAGCTGTGTGACCCTGGGCAAGTCACTTGACCCCCATTGCCCACCCTTACCACTCTTCCACCAAGGAGCCAATACACAGAAGTTAAGGGTTTAAAGAAAAAAAGAAGAGATACTGATATCCACATGGATGACCTATATTAATTCAAGGGACAAAAGAGGGGGGGAAATGGCATCCAGCTAGATTGTCCATGGTAGTGAATGTAGGAGACAAGAGACCTGGGTTCCAACCCTGACTCTGTCATTAAATAGTTATGTGATTTGGGGAAAAGTCACTTATACCATCTGGGCTTTAGTTTCCTCATCTACAACAAGATAGGATTGGATGAGAAAAACTCTAACAATTTCCATTACATAATTCCATCTCTGAGCCAGTTCTACCATTCCATGTACTCTGGCTTAATAGCCATACAACCTCCTTATAGTTTATACAACTTATAGCTCTACAACCTCCTACTGGTTACAGAATTATACCTCCTACTGGTACAAGTCTCCTTCTAACTTATAAAGAATGCACTTCTCCCATTTCCTTTATGAGTTCAAAGTCTATGGATGCAAGAAGGAAAAGCCTCTTTTTCAGCATACCTACTAAGTCTGAGGGCCTCCCTGTGCTGATAGAAGACAGAAATGTCAGCATCATCATCCTTACAGCTTCCTCCCTATCTCATTAGCCCCCATGATTAGAAAGTATCTCTCAAACAAGGACCAACAATGTCTGAATTGGCATACCTTGTCTTGAGTCTGAGTCTGGACTCTGTTGGAATGTGAGGCATAAAATTCTTAACTAATGAGTCTTCCATCTCTGGAGTTTTTAAGAACAGGGAAGATGTCCTTCACAAAGAACCGATGGAAGAGAGACAGGTGTTCCCAATTTAGAGATCTTCACAACCGTGAGCAGATTCACCCACACAACTTCTCTATTGCAGGCAGCAGAGATGGCTCTCCTACAGAAATCAAGATTCACTGCACCTCCAACCTGTCCCCCACCAACAAGCTCTATGTAGCCAGATTTATACAAAAGGAAAAATTCATAATATTATGATCAAACACCAGATAATAAAAGACCCGTAGAGACTTTCTATTCTGCTGGTTTTGTTAAGAACCTAGATTTGAACAGGCTCTCTGGAGGTAATTTAGACTAAGTTTCTACTTCCATAAATGAATCACTAAACCTGTGATGTAACTTGTATGACCTCCTTCACTATTGAACCCCACCCATTTTGTGTGTGTGTGTGTGTGTGTGTGTGTGTGTGTGTGTGTTTAAGTATCCACTTTAGGGCTAGCAGAAACACTACCTGTTATATTTTAAAGGTATTTACTATTCATGGTTTTGTCCTTGGTGCTGAAGTCATTATGTCCTTTACACTGAAATTTTTAAAATTAAGAATCAGAAGGAAAAACCAAAAGAAATAGTTGAATAACACAACAAATAGGAAACAAATTCTCCTATTTTTGTTCATTCTTAGGTATAAGTCTGTAGATGGAGTGAGATTTGAATGAGAATAAAGAGTTTCATGAAAAAGAGTCTTGCTAGGCTAGATAAGTAGTCTTGTATCCAACTCCAAAGACCCATCAAAGCATAGCCAATCAGAAAATCATAGAAGTAAATGAAGAATAAAAAATTTTACAGGTAGAAGGAAATTTTGAAAGGAAAAAGTTATGACCCAAATATAAGAATATTAAAATTATTATAAGTTAGAACAAGGAGTAAAACTTAGCCAGTTCGAACTCATTTTACAAATTAAAAAACTGAGGCTCAAAGAATTTAAGTTCCTTGTCTAAGGTCACACAGGAAGTTAGGGACACAACCACAACAAATCTGAGGTTTTTGTCTTTCAGTTCAGTGTTCTGGTATATAATTCTCACCCCTTCCCCTCAGGCCCAAAAATGTCCTCTGTGGGGCCAAGAGCAAGTATCAATAGCCTTATTCACTTTCACTAAGTTCACTAATTAAAATGACCAATAAAGGCAATCTTGAATGAGAATTGAGAGTTAAAGATCAACCACAATTCTAGAGAATCAATGGTAAGCCATGTTTCCCACCTCTTGACAGACAGGTGATAGACTCGAGATGCAGAAAAAAGGGCTGACTCTAGGTTATACTTGCTCTCAGGACAATTGTCAAATCTACATTGTGAGCATTTATATCCAGGAAATCAATAAATGATACAAATCAGGGATTGATTTATTGTTTCATTGACTTTCTAGACTTTCAAAATGGAGAAATGATGCAGATTAAAGTTAAAAGTGCAAAGTGCATTTTTTTCTGCAGTCAAATATTAAAAATTTGCCAGCGCATCACTGATAATTCATATATTTATTTTGGATATGGCCAATGTGAGAATCTGTTTTGTTTGACTACATATATGTCACAAGGTTTTGCTTGTTCTTTTTATTATAGCTACTATTGCGTTTGTTGTTTCTCAATTATGGAAAGGGAGGAAAGGGAGAAAAAAATAGATGGTTGTCCCCTGAAATATATTTAATTGAATTGAATTTGGAAAAAAATTAAACTGACAAAATAAAATATGCATACAAGTACAAGATTGATGACAAGATTTGGATGAATTCGTGCGGAGGAAAAGAAAATAATATACACAATAACACAAAGGAAACCAATACAAAAAGACATCAGGATTCAGGCTAAAATAATATATAATCTTGACTCCAGAGGACTGAGGATGAAACAGTGTTTCTTCCTCTTAACAGAAAGGCAGCAAACTATGGAATCAGAATGATGTTAGTGCTTTCAGACACGGTTAATGTACAGGTTTGTTTTACTTAACTGTTTATATTTGTTACGAGGGAGGACTTTATTGCATGTGTTATTGGAAGTGACAGTGATAACAAAAATCCCCCCAAAACCTAAATGAATTTTTAAAATCCAAGAGGCAGCAATGGAGATGTGTGTGAAATAAGAGAAAAGATAAAAAAAAATAAAATAAAGGATGATAGGAAAGCAAAAGGAGAGAGAATACTTTCATTTTTAAGCATAAATTTGATTGAAAGCATGAAAACATTATCCTCTTTCAGTAATGGAAGTCCCTCTTTCTTCAGGCCAGGGCTGAATATAGGGGCATGAAATGGGAGGCACTTAGTCTCCAGAGCAAAAAGATAGATTCTAGAATATAGAATCGGAAACAGTATGAATTCTAGTCAGACAACCTGAGCTTGAATCTTGGCTCCATTACTTGCTACATTTTCAACTTTGAGTCAAATCTCTAAATGAGATCCCTAAAATCTGTTTTAGCTCAAAAATCTAGGATTCTAGGCCTTGCTTCTTCTATTTATTCACTTATTAACTATATAACTTTGGGGAAATCACTTCATTTCTCTGAGCCTCATGTTACTCATCTGAAAAATGGAGATGATAAAACTTTCAAAATATACATTACAAGGGGGCAGCTGGGTAGCTCAGTGGAGTGAGAGTCAGGCCTAGAGATGGGAGGTCCTAGGTTCAAATCCGGCCTCAGACACTTCCCAGCTGTGTGACCCTGGGCAAGTCACTTGACCCCCATTGCCCACCCTTACCACTCTTCCACCTA
>NC_058131.1:325935383-325962179 GCF_016433145.1 Gracilinanus agilis | reverse complement strand
AAAGAAAGAAAGAAAGAAAGAAAGAAAGAAAGAAAGAAAGAAGTCTTTTCTAAACAGAGATCTTATGGTTATGGATTCTCGAGAAGAAATTTGCCTTATGATGGATCTGGATAGTTTGTCAACATCATAACAAGGGTTTTTTTTATTGCTTTCTTTCAATTCTACAAGACAAAGTAGGTAGGTACTATTATTTATCCCCATTGACAGTTTAAAAACAAAACAAAACAAAACAAAACAAGGATCAGAAGCAAAATAATGTGGTTGCCATGTGGTCATAGCTGCCAGACTTGAGACTCAAACCTATGTCCCAAAACCAGCTCTCCATCTACTGAGCCAAGCTGCTTCACCCACTGAAAACCTTGTCAAAATAAGATGCAAAACACTTAGCACAGTTCCTGGCACATAGAATGTGCTTATTACATATTTATTTTCTTTCCCTTTCTTCCTTTTCTTGTGTAGTTGCTCTTTGCCCAAGGTAGATTAGATGAGGTTTCCTTTTTTCTCTCAGGTCTACACAAGATGTCTTCTAATATTATCCCAGCTATTAAATCTGTTTAATTAGCTATCTTTTTAGCAACTAAGACCTCTTGGAAGAAGAGAATTACTCATAGGGAGCCACCGGCAAATCTTGGACAGAGGATAGGCAGAAATTAAAGACAATGTGGTTTAGTGAAAATGACCCTGGGTTATAAGGAAGAAGACCTTAATCTGAATTTCAGCTTAGGTGCATACCACTCTGAGCAACTCATTTTGCCTTTCTCAACCCCAGTTTTACATCTATGTAATGAAATAGTCAGATTAGATGACTGATAATATCCCTTACTGTCCTAAATCCTAAGATAGTACAACATCAAGAGTTTCAGGTATTCATTTTGTTTCTGTCACTCTTTAGTTGTATAACCTCTTAGCAAGTCACTGCATTTTTATGGAGGTAGTTGCATGCCTAGTGTCTAAAACATCGGATCTAGAGTCAGGAAGATCTGAGTTCAAATCCAGCCTCAGAAACTAGCTCTGTGCCCATGGGCTAATAGCTTCATTTCTGTTTGTTTCATTTTCCCAGAATGAAAATTAAGGCTAATAATAAAATCTATCTCAAACAATTATTGTGAAGATCAAATGAGATAATATTTGTAAAGTTAAGCACAATACAATGCTTAAGCAAAGAGCCAGGCACATAGTAGATACTATATAAATGCTTATTTCCATCCCCACTTGGGCATCAATTTCCTAACATATAAAGCATTGGGATAGATAATCTTAAAAGTGACTAAAATTCTATGATCTAACAGTCTATGTTCTAAATCCCTTTACAGGCCTTTCTGTATGTTCTATAGCCTAATATTCTATTTCTAGGATAATTCCTCAGTTTAATATTTTATAACCTAAAGTCTCTTCCAGCCCTAAAATTCTGTCCTATGTCTTATTTGATACTCCATGTCCTAAAGTCTCCTCCTACTTTATTTCATACCCTTAAGTTTCTTTCCACACAATTGTTATCATTAATAACAGCTATTATTAATAACAACTGTTAACATTAATAACAACAAAAATGACTATTAACACAGTTCTTTAAAGTTTATTGTGTCTGAATGTGAATGGGATGAACTTGCCCATAAAACAGAAGCAAATAGCAGAGAGGATTAGAAACCAAAATCCAAACCATATGGTGTCTACAAGAAACACAGATGAGGAGGGTAGACATACACAGGTTTAAGGTCAAGGACTTGAGCAAAATCTTTTGGGCTTCAAATGAGAAAAAGAAGGCAGGAGTGGCGATCATGATTTCTGACAAAGCCAAAGTAAAAATAGATATGATTAAAAGAGGCAGGGAAGGTAATTAAATCCTGATAAAAGTCAATACAGACAATGAGGAAATAACAGTGTTCAATATGTATGCACCAAATAGTATAACATCCAAATTTCTAAAGGAGTAACTGGCAGAGCTCATAAAGGAAATAGACAGTAAAACCATACTAGTGGGAGATCTAAATATCTCTCTTTCAGATCTAGATAACTCAAACCAAAAACATGAATAAGAAAGAGATAAGAGAGGTGAATGAAATCCTAGAAAAATTAAAGTTAATAGATATGTGGAGAAAAATAAATAGGGACAAAAAGGAAGACACCTTCTTTTTACCTGCATATGGTACATTCACAAACACTGACCAAGTAATAGGGCATAGAAACATTGCAAACAAATGCAAAAGAACAGAAATAATAAATGTAACCTTCTCAGAGCAGAAGAAATAGAATACTTAAATAATCCCATATCAGAAAAAGAAATTGAACAAGCCACCAAAGAAATCCCTAAGAAGAAATCCCCAGGACCAGATGGTTTTTCAAGTGAATTCTATCAAACCTTCAAAGAACAACTAATTCCAATGCTATACAAACTATTTGACATAATAAGCAAAGAAGGAGTTCTACAAAACTCCTTTTATGATACAAACATGGTACTGATCCCAAAGCCAGGAAGATCAAAACCAGAGAAAGAAAACTATAGACCAATCTCCTTAATGAACATAGATGCAAAAATCTTAAATAGAATACTAGCAAAAAGACTCCAGCAAGTGATCAAGAGGGTTATCCATGATGATCAGGTGGGATTTATACCAGGAACACAAGGATGGTTCAACATTAGGAAAACCATTCACATAATTGACCATATCAATAAGCAAACCAACAAAAACCACATGATTATCTCCCTAGATGCTAAAAAAGCCTTTGACAAAATACAACATCCATTCCTATTGAAAACACTAGAAAGTATAGGAATAGAAGACCTTTCCTAAAAATAATAAACAGAATATATCTAAAACCATCAACAAGCATCATATACAATAGGGATAAATTAGAAGCCTTCCCAATAAGATCAGGCGAGAAACAAGGATGCCCACTATCACCTCTATTATTTAACATTGTACTAGAAACACCAGGAGTAGCAATTAGAGAAGAAAAAGAAATTGAGGATATTAAAATAGGCAATGAGAAGACTAAGCTATCACTCTTTGCATATGATATGATGCTCTACTTAAAAAATCCTAGAGAATCAACTAAGAAGCTAGTAGAAATAATCAACAACATTAGCAAAGTTGCAGGATACAAAATAAATGCACATAATTCATCACCATTTCTATATATTTCCAACACATCACAGCAGCAAGAGGTAGAAAGAGAAACACCATTTAAAATGACCCTAGACAATATAAAATACTTAGGAATCTATCTACCAAAACAAACACAGGAATTATACAAACACAACTACAAAACATTTTCCAAACAATTAATTTTTTTATTTTTTTAAACATTTATTAATATTCATTTTTAACATGGTTACATGATTCATGTTCCTACTTTCCCCTTCACCCCCTAAACTCCCCCCACCCATGGCCGATGCACATTTCCACAAGTTTTAACATGTGTCATTGATCAAGACCTTTTTTCAAATTGTTGCTAGTTGCATTGGTGTGGTAGTTTCGAGTCTACATCCCCAATCATATCCACCTCAACCCATGTGTTCAAGCAGTTGTTTTTCTTCTATGTTTCCTCTCCTGCAGTTCTTCCTCTGAATGTGGGTAGTGTTCTTTACCATAAGTTCCTCAGAACTGTCCTGTGTCATTGCATTGCTGCTGGTACAGAAGTCCATTACATTTGATTTTACTTATAGTATATCAGTCTCTGTGTACAATGTTCTTCTGGCTCTGCTCCTTTCACTCTGCATCAATTCCTGGAGGTCTTTCCAGTTCACATGGAATTCCTCTAGTTTATTATTCCTTTGAGCACAATAGTATTTTCCAAACAATTAAAACTAGATCTAAACAATTGGAAAAACATTGATTGCTCATGGGTAGGATGAGCTAACATAATAAAAATGACCATTCTACCCAAATTAATTTACCTATTTAGTGCCATACCTATCAAACTACCCAAAAACTTTTTTTACTTAATTAGAAAAAACTATAACAAAGTTCATTTGGAAGAACAAAAGATCAAGAATATCAAGGAAAATAATGAAAAAAAATGTGAAGGAATGTGGCCTAACAGTACCAGATATTAAACTATACTATAAAGCAGCAATCATCAAAACAATATGGTACTGGCTAAGAGACAGAAGGGAGGATCAGTGGAATAGACTTGGGGTAAGTGACATCAGCAAGACAGAGTATGATAAACCCAAAGAGCCCAATTTTTGGGACAAAAATCCACTATTTGACAAAAATCATTGGGAAAATTGGAAAACAAAATGGGAGAGATTAGGTTTAGATGAACATCTCACACCCTACACCAAGATAAATTCAGAATGGGTGAATGACTTGAATATAAAGAAGGAAACTATAAGAAAATTAGGTTAACATAGAATAGTATACCTGTCAGATCTATGGGAACAGGAAAATTTTTAAATCAAGCAAGAGTTAGAAAAATTACAAAGTGTAAAATAAATAATTTTGATTATATTAAATTAAAAAGGTTTTGTACAAACAAAAACAATGCAACCAAAATTAGAAGGGAAACAACAAACTGGGGAAAAAAATCTTTATAGCAAAAAACTCTGACGGAGGTCTAATTACTCAAATATAAAAAGGAGTTAAATCAATTGTATAAAAAATCAAGCCATTCCTCAATTGATAAATAGGCAAGGGGCATGAATAGGTAATTTTCAGATAAAGAAATCAAAACTATCAATAAGAACATGAGAAAGTGTTCTAAATCTCTAATAATTAGAGAAATGCAAATCAAAATACTCTGAGGTATCACCTCATACCTAGCAGATTGGCTAAAATGAGAGAAGGGGAGAGTAATGAATGTTGGAGGGGATGTGGCCAAATTGGGACATTAATGCATTGCTGGTGGAGTTGTGAACTGATCCAATTATTCTGGATGGCAATTTGGAACTATGCCCAAAGAACTCTTAAAGGACTACCTGCCTTTCATTCCAGCTATAGCATTGCTGGGTTTGTACCCCAAAGAGATCATAGATAAATAGACTTGTACAAAAATATTTATAGCCACTCTATTTGTGGTGGCAAAAAAATGGAAAACAAGGGTATACCCTTCAATTAGGGAATGGCTGAACAAATTGTGTTATATGCTGATGATGGAATACTATTGTGCTCAAAGGAATAATAAACTGGAGGAGTTCCATGTGACCTGGAAAGACCTCCAGGAATTGATGCAGAGGGAAAGGAGCAGAGCCAGAGGAACATTGTACACAGAGACTGATACACTGTGGTAAAATCGAATGTAATGGACTTCTGTACCAGCAGAAAGCAATGACCCAGGACAATTCTGAGGGACTTATAGTAACAAACGCTACCCACATTCAGAGGAAGAACTGCAGGAGTGGAAACACAGAAGAAAAACAACTGCTTGAACACATGGGTTGATGCAGACATGATTGAGAATGTAGATCTGAAATGACCACACCGATGCAGCTATTAATAATATGTAAATAAGTCTTGATTGATCACACATGTTAAAACCTGTGGAAATGTGCATGGGATATGGGGGTGGTGATGAAGGGGAAAGTAAAAACAAGAGTCATGTAACTATGGAAAATTTTTCTAAAAAAATAAAATATTTAAATTTAATAAAAAGTTTATTGTGTTATTTTAAGATAGATATCTAGGTTCATAATCAGTAAACTCACACCCAAGTCTTACTCTACCACCCCCTTAGGCAATTAAGCTTTACTCTCTAGTCCTCAGTTTCCTCGTCTGTAAAAAAATCAGGAAGGAGAATGACTTGTTGGCCTATTCTAGCTCTAAGTATTGTGAAATGGCTCCCCACGAAATGAAGATAGATGGACTCCTAACTCATATAAAACAGAAATGACCCAGGAGGAACATCCATCACTAGAAAGTGCAAGCAAAATATGAAAGAGAGTAAAAGTCTTCTCTTTCCTATGAAATGAACATGCCCTCCTCATGCAGGCCAAAAAGAGTCATATTTCAGACAAAACCATCATTGCATAACCAGCATTGAGAGCAGTCTTGCATATGCTCTAGGTACTTAATGTTTCTTAAATTTAATTGAATCCCAGACCAATATACCTCTATATTTTCTAAATTTTCCCCATAAAAAAGACTTGCCATAGAACATCACTATACTGAAAAGTGTATAAGCATAAGCAAAACATTGACGCTTCAAACAATAGTATGCCAGGATCAGTAAATCTGAACTGAATATGGGGGCTAGAATGAGGCTTGAACATTGGGCTTTGGAGGAAAAGAGTGAATGTGTAGCATGTCATATAGCCAGTTGGGGTCCCCCAAAACCATGTACATTAATTAGAATGTTTTGATCAAAAGTATAATGTAATATGTATATGCTTTAATTAATGCAGTTTAAATATACCTACCTCCTCCTAAATATGCCCTACTATATATATAGGGAGGCCCCATCTCACCTAATTTCCTAGAGAAATTTGACATTTTTTCCCTTAAAGAAGATAGTAATCAAAATTTGTTCTCTTTAAATAAATGAAAAGGTAACGTATAAAAAGATTATTTTGTCTAAATTTAGAGAGAAGTTATAGGATCTTTGAGTAGAAGTAATAGGGATTCATGTCTTGACTGAATATGGAGAAAAATTATAATTCTTAACAATATGAACTGCTCAACAAAGAAATGGACTGTGTTTGTAGGTATTGAGCTCCTTGTCACTAAATTAATAATAGCTTTCTGAACTCCCAATACACTGGAATACTGAAGCTGGCTAACATCATCGTAGGCCAAAGAGGGTGGCCACTTTTGGCTCTTTCAACTATAAGATTCTATGAGCCAATTAATCGATACCGTCACATTGCTTGTCAGAGTGGAGATTACCTGCTAAAGGAAAAAGAGATGGTTTTAGAGTTCTAGGTCCTGTGCTCAAAATATGCTTGTGCTGTTTTCTACATGTGTGATCATCAGAAAGTCCTTTCACTTCTCTGATGCTTAGCTTACTCCTCTGTAGAAATGGGAGAATCAGACTAGATTTCTAAGTTCCCTTCTAGGTCTGCAATTCTATGATTTTATGATTTATATTGATATATAAACTTTACTGAGACTGGTTAGCTTGTGTTAGAGCATACTCATGAATGAGATTAAGATATATGTTTTAACCTATGTAAGCTAGGCAAACCTCTGTTTCCCAGGCAAATTATATGCTTTTGAGAAAACTTAGGTAAAAGTTTGTGAATGGTTCTATGCCCATCAGCCCTCACACTTGGCGAAATCATTCAAAACTCAATGGGTACCAGATGGTAGCTTGAGAGTGGTATGATTTGTAATAGGAGATACCCAGAAACATGCACATGAAGGTTGGTCTGATTCCCCAGAGGAATATGGACCCCCACCTTAGCATACATGTATACAGAGTTCTCAGGCAGGTATCCAGAACCATCAGCTCATCCATGAATAAAGCAGAACAAACAGCAACATTCTTACATGGACATGCTCATCAGAACTGTAGTAAATTGGCAATTTCTCTCCCTAACAACACACGGCTTTGTTGAAATCCTGTAACAAACTGACTGGTGATTTCCCAGGGTGTCTTGCTGTGAGGTAACATGGACACAGCACATTAGAAGCATATAATTTGCATTGCAGACCTGCCACTGCCAGAGTTGAGATGCGCCATAAAGCCCGACTATCATGAGCATCCCGAGCAATTGTTTCTACAGCATCCAATGCCCTAGTCCTAGTGCATCCCAGATCCTATAGCCCTAAAGCATCAGGCCATTAGTCTGGTGCATCTCTACTCAGCTCTCAGTTTGCCTGCGGTGGGCTCTTCGGAATGCTGAGAGTTGCAGGGAGTGAGGACAAGGTAAATCTCTTCTTTCTATATAATCAGGGGTGAATCTCCCTTCCTCTCCCTCCCTCCCTCCTTCCCTGCCTGCCCCCACCCTTGCTGTCTGTGTCTCTATTCTTTTCTGCCTCTGTCTCTGCCTCACTGTTTCTCTCTCTGTTTTTGTCTCTGTCTCTATCTCTCCTTCTATCTCTGTCTTTTTTTTTTCTGCTCATGGAGTCTCTGTGAGAAGGAAGAAATCAATGTCAAGAACTGCAATGAGGACCTTTTAAATTAAAATCCCAGCATCCTACTCTGTTGCATGATGCTTCATGGAGTGGTAATCATAATAATAACTATAAATCCCTGAAACTCAGGGGTGTGCACAGTGAGCAGAAGCCTGCTGTCCCACTGAGGGTTTTGTCTTCACTTTGAAGGGCTGAGGCATAGAACTTTGCCTTCAAGAAGTTTACATTATAATAAGGGGACTATGGTCTATATGTGAATTACCATCATTTAAGAGCAAAGGAAAGTTCTAAACAATGTTCTCTAGGAATACAAGGAAAGAAATAATTTTCACTTGGGTAGAACTAGGGAAGACTTCATGGAAGGACTGACAGTTAACCTGACCTTGAGGAATGGAAAGATTTCAATAGATAGAGATGAGAGGAACATAATATACACCCCTGGGTAACAAGCTGACCAGATTCTTGAAGGTGAGAGAGAAAGGAATGAGACTGGAAAATATTAGCAGACTAGTTTGGCTCAAGTCTAGAATAAATGCATGTAAGTAAATGAATAAAACTGAAATAGTAAGTAGAAGGTAGGCTATGGAGGAACTTAAATATTAGATAAAGTGAGAGTATTTAACTTAATAAATATTCTATGAAAGAGGCTACTTAGCATAGTTTATAGAAGGGTAGATTTGGAATTAGAAAAATCTGGGCTCAAGTACTGTCACTGATATATATTTGCTGTGCACATTGATCAATCACCTGTTGGTGTGGGCACTGAGGTATTGCTCCCCCTTCCCTGTGTGCCTACATTTTTTTCCCTTTGTTTACAATCATACTGTCCCTCTCCCACTCCTGGACTGGAATAAGAAGATGAGAAATTGACTCCCCGGTCTACCAATAGCTGAACCCATGGGCAAGTATCTCCCCTCTCAAAATCCATTTTCTCATCTATAAAATGGGAAGCATTATCCTTGCACCATCTATTTCATTGCATTACTGTTTTGTATACCTTCAAGTGCTATAGAAATGGGAAGTATTACTATAACTATCGATTATTCTAACTTGTTTATCAGTGTGTAGACTATTTTCTCTCTGCATTTGGGTGCCTTTGAATACTTTCCAAGAATAACATCTGGTGTCTTGAGGCTATTTCTTCTTGCTAAGCCAAAAGGATGAACATTATTTCCATTCTGTGGAAGGGCTGTGATGATTTTGATTGAGATTCCCTCCCTAAAACAATTCTGAAGGCAAATTTTGGCCCACCCAAGCAGACTAATTATTGGAAGCAAGAACTCACTAGAAGCCAGATCAGCTTAGGACATACCTGTATATTTTATATCGGGTTGTAAATCCTTGACGGTGTCTTTCCACAAAGGATAGGTAGCTCCGGGAGTGATGGAAAGGTCCCCTGTCTGAAATAAGCCAATCAAATTCCTTGGAGACATGTTGATCGGTAACAGCTGTTTCCTGGTGGGAGGGCTGCACTGTTATATGGTCCCATATAAACAGGAAGTAGATGAACTCAACAAACCTCCAGTTCATGCTTTTCTGTCTGCCTTATTCCTCTCATTCTTGCTCCATTCTGTGGAGTCCTGTGGAGAAAGGGAGGGAAATGACAGAAGGGAAAGGTTGGGGGAGGGAGGAAGGAGAAAAAGAAAGGAGAAGAAAGTTGGTTAATATGTAGAAATAGATACAATGAGCTTTCAAATAATCCAAATAATTTTTAGAGCGTTAAAAGATCCTTTCTCTGGAAGGGGCCTTAGATAATAGAATATAAAAATAGAGAATAAAATGGTGTTCAAATTGGAATAAATTTTGGAGCATAGAATTTATGATAAAGAATTCAAGCCAGAAGAGATGTTGGAGGACTGCTCCATTTTATATATGGGGAAACTGAGGCCCAGAGAAGAAATCTTACTTGTTTTATCAGGGCTCTTTGCATAGCTCCTTTTACAGTACTTAGTACAGTGTCCAAAAATAGTCCAATGCTCATTTTAATAGATTCTGTTATTATCCTAGGGGGATAAAAGATGGTCTTGGAGAGAGAGAATGGGTAGCAGGCAAACGAAGTATGAGAGACAACTCAGTAATATTGGAAAGATTATATCATTGGGAAGTTCTGGTTCAACTTCCCATATCTAGGAATCATTTTTTTAAGAAATTATGTGGATATTTGCATATTTATTTGAAAGGAAGCCCACTCTACCAACTATTTCACAGGCAACAAAGCTTAAGTGATTCCTAGATCATGACTTGCCAAGGATCTTGCAGCCATTATGTTTCAGAGATAGGACATGCACCCAGCAAGTCTTAATGACGCCAAGGTGAGCTACTTATCCACTCTACCATGTTCCCTTCTTGAGAATCAGTTTCTTCAACTATAAAATGAGTGATATGGACAAGATAGTCTAGCTGTAGCTCTGGAGAAATTCTTATCAATATCTGAGTCTTAAGTGTTGATCAGATATTATTTTATTTCTCCCACCTCCCTTTATCATCTGCTAAGGGTTTATCTTATGAATAGAAATTGTATTTGAGTTTGAAATCATCATAGAGAGTAGAGAAAAGATGGACAGGCTTTTTTTTTAAACCTTTACCTTCCATCTTGCTATCAATACTGTGTATAGGTTCCAAGGCAGAAGAACGGTAAGGGTGGGCAATGAGGGTCAAATGATTTGCCCAGGGTCACACAGCTGGGAAGTGTCTGAGGCCAGATTTGAACCTAGGACCTCCCGTCTCTAGGTCTGGCTCTTCATCCACTGAGCAACCCAGCTGCCCCCTGGACAGGCTTCTAAAAGAGAAAGTAGATTTAAATTTGGGTGGTGGGGACTGAATCCTGTCAAAAGAAATCAGGTCCAATTTCATCTTTTTCATTTCTCAAGACTGTGGCAATGGGCAAACTCCTAAAAAAAATTTTTCAAGTCTCAGTTTCCTCAACTGTAAAACTGTGTGAGGAAAGCACTTTTGTAGTCTGCAAAGTAATATAGACATGTGAACAAAATGGCTCTATCATTTTGGGGCCAATATCAGGAGAAGCCCTGCTTAAGAAGAAGGGAATAAATGGAGGATTTCTCTTTCCTGCTTAACTAGATTTCATCCCCACCTTACCTTCATACCATCAGGTTCAACCGTATTGGTTTATTATGGGTTATTACAAAGATTCATTCTGTACTGTAAGCTCTAACTACAAATATTGAGAAAGGCCACATGCTTGGGGGGGGGGTAGGGGAATTAAAGATCATGGAAGCTAGATCCTGAAGTTTTGTTTAGAACCTGACTCAAAGTAGGGTTCATAGAACACAGAACCTCAGCAGTTAGGCTGCCAAAACAGTTTGCTAGAACCCACATAAACTGGAAGTAGGTTGAAGGACAGTTCAGAAATACTTTGTGGGGTAGCTCCAAGATGAGCTGTCTTCCATGGTTGATGAGGCAGATGGATGCTGTGTGCATGCCATGTCTACATGTCTCCATTCAAAGACTTTGATAATGAAGTATTTATGAAACAACAGAATCTAGATCATTTCATGCATTCAAGAAAAGTGTCAGGCTATGTGCACAGTACTGATAAGTATGTCAGTGTCAGTGTTGGTGGAGAAATGTCTGTATGTGGCTGTACCCAAAAGTATACATTAAACATTCATGAGAGAAGGGGATGGAGAAGTGCTAGGACACATCAGTCATAGGATTATAGGACCATAGAAGGCCAGTGCTGAAAAGAAGCTGAGAATACAAATTGTTAGAATGTAGGATAGAATGTTAGGATTTAGGGCATAGGAACACAAGAATACAGAATGAGTACTGAAAGGAATTTTGAGGAAAACTGTTGCAAATCTTTCCCTTGGATGATACAGAAACTGAGGCTCAGAAAGAAAAATTGACTTGCCAAAAGTGACCCCATTTAATGGCAGTTAGTGGTAGTTTAGAGGCTGGAACATAAGACTGGGTGCATTTGAGAAATGAGTGGAAGAGGGTGAATGTGTCATCCAAGAATAGAGAAATCTGCAATGATTTAGGAAATCACAGTAAAAATAACAACTAAAAAAACATACCTTCCATATTTGAATCAACCACATATTGGTTCTAAGGCAGAACAGCAATAAGGGCTAGGACTAGGGCTAGGCAATTGGGGCTAAGTGACTTGCCCAGGGTCATGTATTTAAGGAAGTTTCTGAAGTCAAATTTGAACCCATGCCCTCCCATCTCCAGACCTGGCTCTCTATCCCCAGAGCCACCTAGCTACCTCCAAAATCACAACATTTTTAAAAGAAGTTAAAAAATTTGAAGCATCAAGAAGAAATTAATTTCAGAATTAAAATGTGTTTCTTTGGAACAGAAGCAATGTTACCATAGGCAAATGTGTAATACTTTATGCAGTATTTTGAAACTATTGAAAAGCTTCTTTGGATTTCAATGTCTTCTGCTCTAACCTGTCATTCTGTCTTAAATTCCACTATGAGTCACTCCTCTTGGTTAAGTCATTAGCTACAAGTCCCTTAATTTAACCTTAATTTAACAGATGAACAAATTGAGAACATGATCATTTTCTTCAAAAGTGAAATTATTCTCTGTGGCACTAATTCAGCTGAACAACAAACATTTTCTCTGCCCAAGGCCCTCTGCTAGAAACCATGGTGAAAATTGTTTAGGGGTTTCAATGGCCCCAAGGTGATTCCTGCTTCAAAAACTCATCTTTTTAACAGCAATATTCTCCTGGTGAGGCTATTGGGAGCCAAATCATGGAAAACCGCAATCTTAGAAAATTCACAATTTCCAATGACCCAAAGAGCAAAAAATACATGCAAGGTGGATGTAAGTAGATGCAGCATATTACCGCAGATGACTTTTATGCAAAAAGTGCTATTAAAAATCATTAAGAACATGTATGAGAAGAAAGAGGTGGGCTGTTTTGAGCTACAAGAAAGTGGTGGCACCAAAGCAATAGATCATACCTTGTTATCATTCTTCATAGAGAATACTATAACCCTTTCTGTGTGCCTTTGCACTGTCTGTTCCTCATTCCTGCAAACTATTCCCTTCTTACATCTAACCCTAACCTCCAAGATACCTTCAATATTTATCTCAAGCACCACTTTTTACATTAGGCTTTTCTGGATCCACAGACTAGTAGTTCCTTCCCCACCCAATCACACACATAAATATTAAAATTAAAAAATAAAGCCTTTCATCTCTTTCCATGTATCTATATCTCTATTTATCTGCTTAAATATATATTCTTTGAGTGAAGGAACAGTTTCACTTTTTTCTTTGCTCAACAATGAACCCAATTTGTGGTACATAGTAGATTTCTTATAACGGCTTTTTGAATGAGAAAAGCTAGAATTACTTTCCTTTTTTGGCCAGCATTATTAAACTGGAAGATCATATTATCAATCTGTAGTTTGAAGGGATATTTAATGCCATTTATTCAATCTTTTTAAAAAAATGTTACAGATGAGTAAAGTGAGGCCAAAAAGATTAAGTAATTTGTTCAAAGTCACACAGTTAGTAAAAATCCATAGATGAGAGTCCCCCATGAATAGAATCAGCTGATTCTTGGTCCAGTGCTTTGTGCCCTGTTCTAAAACTATTGCTATACTTTGCCTAGATTTTAGATTTTTAGAGAAGCATATGATTAAGTTTATGACATTCTTATGATAAAGATAGAGAGATGTACCTAAGAGTACAATTAGAAGGATTGGAAATAAGCTCCATCTCTCTCTGGATGTGTGGCCAAGGTAGAGAAGCCAAGTACAACTACTGCTTCTAAGGTTTGTTCCCTGCCTGCATCTGGGCAAGTAGCTTAACCTCTAAATGATGCAGTTTCCTCATTTGCAGAATGAAGGGGTCAGCCTAAATAGCCCCTAAGGTCCTTTCTGGAACTAGATCGATAACCTTGGACAGAGGCCACCAGTGTAAGGCCCCAGGAGTCTATAGTTAGGCTTGTTATATTCGATATTTTAATCAATGATTTGCATAAAGAATGAAGACCTACTCAATGCATTTTTAGATGACACACTAAATAATGTGGGTTAACTAGCAAAATTAAGATTCCCAATTTTGGGGGGGCTGATGTAAAATGGGTTCAGTCTGAGCCAAGTGTAAGTACCTGAACCAAAAACAAGCACAAAATAAATACACACACACACACACACACACAATTTCACAAATACAAGATATGAGAGACATGATCAAGCATCATTTTATCTGAAAAAAGATCTGAAGGTAACAGTGAACTTCAAGTACAATTTGAGTCAGTAATGCAAAGTGGCATCCAAAAAGCAAACACATATATACAAATAAATGGGCTAGATCAAAAGAAATAGCATCCAAATAAAGAAGTATTTTCCCTACTGTGTTCTTCCCTGTTTGGACCAAATGTATAGTAGTACAATATTCATTCCAGTTATTATATTTTTAGAAAAGTTATAAATACATAAGAGAACATCAAGAAGGAAAAGTAGAATTAGTCCATGCTACATGGAAATTGATATAAGAAACTGAACCTGGAGAAGAGTAGCTTCACAGGGGACATTTTAGCTAACTTCAAATATTCAGAAGATAGCTCTATGGAAGAGAGATTAGATTTTTTCTATTTGACTTAAAAGGAGAGATGTATGAGCAATGGGTGGAGATTGCAATTAGACCTAAAGAAAAATCTTCCTAGCAATTAGTTATCCAAAAATGGAATGGACTGCCTTAGGATATGGGTACTTCCTCCTTGGAGTTCTTCAAATGGAGTCTAGATGACCTCTTGGTGAGTGTAAGGTATTATAAGTTTTGTGAGTATTTTAAGTACTATGAGTGTAAGGTTTCTTTTCATTGTGAATTTGGACTTAAGGGGTGTTTCAACTCTCAAATTCTTTTAAGTGTTATGATACAGATGTATGGTTTGAGGAAATGACCAATGCATTATAGAATATGAAATTCTATGAAAGAAAAAAATCCAGCCATAGTCTAGCATGAAAAGAGCCAACTACATAATGCAATTGATAGAGTTCTGATCCTAGAATCAGGAAAACATGAGTTGAAATGCAGTCTCAGACACTTACTAGCTTTATGTCTTTGGACAAGTCACTTAACCTCTGTTTGCCTCAGTTTCTTCATCTGTTAAACAGGGGTAATAATAACACATACCTCCTAGGGTTGTTGTGATGATTAAATGAGATGATATTTGTAAAAAGTTTTTAGCACAGTGCCTGGCACATAGTAAGTGCTATATAGATGCTAGATTGTTATTATTATTATTAGTGTGCATGCTAGATATGGGGAAAGCAAATTTCAAATGCTTGAGAAAAAGGATGGGAGTTAACTGATTGATTGGCAAGTGATTAACTGATTAAAATTTTATAAGATAAAGTCAAGCCAAGAGAGATAACCTCTCAAAACTGAAATTCTGAAATAAAGAGAAAGAGTTCTAGTGAATAATAAGAAGAGACTATTGTATACAAATATATATTTGTGTGTATATGTATATACATACACACATATATGGAATATACATATATATAACTATATGTGTGTGTACACACACACCATGAACTAGCAAAAATATTCAGGAAATGTTAAAATGCATGGAAGTTGACAGATCACAATGATGCCATGAGGAAATTACATGAAAACTACTGCTATATTTCAAAGTTCAAAATGGGCTGAAGATTACATAATATGAGAGAGAGAGAGAGAGAGAGAGAGAGAGAGAAAGAGAGAGAGAGAGAGAGAGAGAGAGAGAGAGAGATATGGATGGATAGATGGGAGAGATGAGAGAGGGAGAGAAAGCAAGAGAGAGATGGAAGGATGAATGGACAGCTGGATAGATAGGCAGGCAGGCAGGTAGGCAAGCAGGTAAATAAGATTGAGAGTGCAAAGAAGGAACAAGATTATTACTCAGAACATAATGAATAATAATAAATAATAACAGAGAAAATAGAGTTGATCAGTTTTTTGTTTGTTTTGTTTTCTAATTGTATTTTGAATTATGCATTACTTATTTAATGTTATTTATTATTATAATTATTTATTGCAATTATACTTTCCAAAAGTATATTGTTTCCTAGTTTTATTTACATTTTCTCTACCAGGTAGAGTGATCTTTGGACTGGAAAGGAGAGAATAAAAATGACCAATATGAAATTGGTACCTAAGATGAATAGGAAGAAAGTAATAAAGCCTTCTTCTCTGGGATGAGTTCAATTGACCAGTCTGAAATGAATGACCTCTACAAACACTGAAAGAACTAGAAGATATGTTTACTAAGCCACAGTTGGTAAACTTTGAAAGCTCTTGAACAATTTTTTGTGGTAACAAGGAGATAGAAAGAAAGTTAGTTGACTTGGTTAGGAAGTTTCCCCTGAAATAAAATTAAAATCTCCTTCTCTATAATTTCTACCCAGTTCTTCTAGTTCTGTTTTTGGAGGGTAAGCAAGATAGTGCTAATTCCTCTTTCAAAACATACTTTTATTACTTGAAAGCAATTTTATGTTGTTCTTCAACCATTTCTTTTCCTGGTTGAACATCCCCAGTATTTTCAATCATATGAATTGACTGCATCCCAATAACCCTCTGGATGATCTTAGGCTCATTGATTTTTCCTAATAAACAATCTTATCTTGTACAGAAGGACTATTATTTCCTTAATTCCAGATTTTATTGTCTTATGAATAATATTTAAGTTCTAAAATTTCTGTGTATGTGTGTGTGTGTACTTTTTAATGAACCAAACTCTTTCCTTTTTCCGAGGACAGTTCATCTTCCAGGTCTCAGATTTTTCAATTGCTGTCTCCCATGCCTGGAACTGTCTCCTTATTCATCTGCATATCTTGATTTCCCTGGTTTCTTTCAAATTTGAACTTAAGTCCCACCTCTTCAAGAAACCTTTGCTGATTCACCACCAATGTCCCTAGTGCTTTGACTCTGAGATTATTTCCAATTTATCCTGTATATATCTTGCTTGTACATAGCTATTTGTATGTTGCCTCCCCCCATTAGACTGTGAGCTTCTTGAGGGCAGGAAGTGTTTTTGGCTTTTCTTTGTATCTCCCACATTTAGCATAGTATTTGACACACCATAGGAGCTTAATTAAGAGTTGTTTCTTTTTTCACTTAAATATCCCACATCACCCTATTTTGCCTATGAAATGTTATCAAATATTGTAGAAAAATTTAGGAAAATTATACCTAGAACATTTCCCTGACCTACATACATTCACAATATATCTTTATGTGGATGAAATGGGGTAAAGTGGATATCATGGCAGTCTTGAAAGGAGAAATGACATTAGGAAAGAGGAACATATAACTTCAGGGAGGAGTGGGGAAGAAGAGAGAGAGAAGCTACAACTTCTTTACGTTGGCAATGATGGAGAGAGGAAGAATTCTTTATTGTCTGATATACATTAATATCTGGATTTTTTCTCATATGTGCTAGTTGCCAGAGCCATATCTTTTTCTCCTACCATCTGCCTCCCTGAGTCACTGCCTATCTACTGGTACCACAGGGTTAGCCCATTGTGAAACAATGATCCTCCTTATTTGCTGTACCCAATTTGACTATAAAACTCCATGAATTTGGATACATGTAGTTTACCTCAGAAAAACTACTGGCATAGTGTGGTGCATTATGACAGATATTACCTGCTATGGAAGCTCAGCATTTTGTGCAACACAGCTTCTATTTCTAGCACTGCCTTTGCCTTCCCTGTGACCTTCAGTGAGTCATTCACCCTGTTGCTGCCTTAGTTCTACAGCTGCCAAGTATGGATGAAGATGGAAATTATTTGTAAAGCACAAGGTTTCCTTGGCTAAACAGTGCTCTATAGAAGCATGAGGTATTATTAAGAAAATTGGATTCATCCCACACACAGTGGCATTTTTCTAATTGTTTGCTTTTATAAATTATTGACAACAGAATCCTAGAATTCAGAAACAGATCCCAGGAAGCCTTATTCCTGCCAGCAAGACAGCTTACATCACTTGGCAATTCATGCACTGACTCAATTCAACAACTTGAATGAAACACCTACTGTGCGTAGAACACTATCCTAGACTGGGGAAGTTACAAAGTTTGGATGAAATAAGAATCTCTGGAAAATATATTTAAATATGTCAACAGGTGTCCTACGAGAGAGATATTGGAAGCTGCTTTTCTAGTGGGCAAAACTGGGAACAAGAGATGAAAATGAAGAAAAGTGGATTTGGACTTCGTAATAGTCACAGGCTTTCCAAACCTAGAAATTGATGCATTGTAGGGTAGTGAGTTACCCATCACTTTAAGTCTTCATATAGACTTGGTGAACACTTGTTGGTGATGTTGTGAATGGGGTTAATCCCAATTCAGAAATTCTGTGATTCTATGATATAGTAATTATAGAATCTAGAACAATCAGCACAAGGCCTAGAATATAGTAGTGCTATATGCTAATATAATAAATAAATTCTTGATTAATTGATTAATATGTGATAAGTGAAAAAAAAGCCTTCAGTACATTGTTTGAATCCTCCACAGAGAGATCTACTAAAGCATACAAGTAAGAACCACACTGGACAAGAAGGCGTAAGTGGCTCATTTGCTTATAGAAGTGGTGACTATAAGTATAAAATAATACATACACTGTCAGACACAGTTGACGTGTGGGTTGCTTCTGTTAAATTTCTATTTTCTCTTTCTTTTTTTATTCATTGTTATTTTAAGGAATGGTTCATATGTTAAAGGAAGGAGAGGAATATAACCAGAAATGAAGGTGATATAAAAACAAAAGATATTAACAAATAGTTGAGGAAAAAATGAAGGCACCGTAGGCTGTGAGTTGTGTTAATAAAAGGGGTTACCCACATAGATAAGACCACAAAGTCATTTAAGCACATAAATAACTGTACAAGTAAATTTCTTTAAGAGGTCTCAGGTAGAGATGGTTAATACTGACTGAAGGAGCTAAGAAGGTTTTATTAAAAAGGAAGCATGTATGTCCCTAACTGATAAATGATCAAAAGTTATGAACAGGAGGCAACCAGGTGATTTAGTTGAGAGAGTGCCAGACCTGGAGACCAGAGTTCTGGGTTTAAATCTGTTCTCAGAAACTTCCTAGCTTGTGACCCTGGGCAAGTCACTTAGCCCCAATTGCCTAGCCCTTAACACTCTTTTTCCTTGGAACCAATACTTAGTATTAATTCCAAGAGGGAAGGTTAAAGTTTTACAAATATATATTTGTTTGTTTTTAAATGAAGAAAATCAAAGCCATGTAGAGCCATGTGAAAAAAGTGCTCTAAATCCTTATTAAAGAAATTTTCATCAAAACAATTTTGAGATATTGTCTCACAGCTACCAGATTGCTTAACAAGAAGAAAAGGAAAAAAGGCCAAATGTTAGAGGGGATGAGGAACAGTGGGAACTCATACACTGCTGGTAGAACTGTGAAATTATCTAACCTTTTTGATAAACATTTGTGTTGGGCTTTAAAAGTTTGAGTAGGAATTCTAAAGGTGAGAAGGTGAAAGAGAAAGGCATTTCTTCATTTCCCATCAGTAGCTCTATGTGGCTTTGAATTCAAAGAACAACATGTTGTCTTCTCTCCCTTCAGAATGAACTGAACTTATGAAATCTCATTATCATAATCACTCAGAATTGGATACTCTATACGTGTGTTAGCAAACCTATGGTACATGTCCTGGAGGGGGCTGGTTCCTTCCCCCTCTTTACACACACACCTGAAGACATTTCTCACATCACTTGGCCCTCTGCCCAGAAGCTCAATGGAAATACTTCTGTCTGGGATAAGGCGGGGAAGGGGGGGGAGGGGAGCTCACATGCAGCATGAGGATTTCAGTTTGGGCACTCGGGCTCTAAAAGGTTCACCATCACTGCTCTATACCATCTCAACTCACCTTCAGTGTCCAATCCCTTCTTATTAGAGGACTAGAGAATGGTGCACTAAACTCCTCCCGAAATATTCTTTTATAGAGGGCACACAACCTTATAATGTTTTCAGGGGTCAAATATAAGTTCCTTAAGAGCAGAATATCATTTTCTCATCTTTATACTTTTAGCACCTACTACGATGAAGGTAATAAATGTTTACTGAATTTAACTAAATAAAATAGAGAAGAGAAAGAGAATATGTCCAGGAAATAATATCCATATGAGCTGGAAAAATACCAAAGAACATTGGCATGCGGGTCCAGATTTAGCCAGAGTCAGAGTGGGTGGCCATTAACAAAAAAGAAATTGAGGAGCACAAAATAGCATCAGTACCAATTCATTCCTATGGTTTAAATATAGTTATCTCTTTGTCAGAGAGTAGAAAGTACATCCTCAAGTCCTAAAGGTCAGAGTGTGACTGACTGAACCATAGAATACAAAGAAGGGAAGATAGCAGAATGACTAAGAGGCATCAAATTATGGAAGGCTTTGAATGTCAAATTAAGAAAATTAAATTTTATTCAGTTGTCAATAAGGAGTCTTTTTTTGGTCCTGGAAGCCAAAAAAACAAATAAAACAAAACACCTGTTATATTATCATGAGAAACAATATGGTATAGTGGAGAGTAGGTTGACCTTCCCATCCCTTCCTGTAAGAAAAAGCAGAGCCAGTACCCAAATGTTAGGGATGGGGGAGAGGTGGGGGGGGGATAGCGTCTATGAGGTGAGACTCTCTTCTAGCTCTCCCTTCCTGACAAATATACACTGGGAGACTTTGAGGGGGTGTCACTCCAAAACTGGGTGACCTGGATGGTTGCGCTGCCCCATAAGACTTGGGGGTGAGGCTATAAGATGAGATATTGGGTACCCTATAAGATGAGATATTGGGTACCCCGATCCAATTCTGAATTACGGTGGGGTTCACACAAGCCTCCCCTGAGGTCAGTCAATTTCACAGCGGGTGGTCTGGCTCCAAGATGGAGGCAGCCAGATCAAGCTGTGATTCCCCTCCCCCTCATTGTCTCTCAGGCACTCTGGAACACTATCTGACTAATGAATGGCTTTTATTAATCACAATTCAGGGATTGGGAAAAGGGGTGAAGGGTAGAGGGATTTGGGGTGCCCTCTTCTCTATTTCTATGGGGTACATCACTTGGGTGGGAACCTTTGGGGTTCCCACTCCTAAGTGTCTCCCTTCACCTCTTCTCCTTCAGTTTCTATTTCTATCCTTTTCTATAATTGCAAGACAAACCAGAAAGGGTCTCTCAGCAAGGCTGGGTAATGGGAGAAGGAGCCTAAGAGATCACTCCCAAAATGGAGTCCCAAAACTTAGCTGACTCTTTGGTTGAAGTCTTGCTGGGTGAGAAGCGAAGGAATACCTTTGACCAGGGATTCGGGGTTTCAGTGTCCAAAGAAAGATCCCCAGGAAGCCCTCAGGACTGGATTCAAGCTAAGATGTTCTCCTTCTCCCTCTCTCAGTCCTCCGCTGGAAGTCCTTTTCCTTCTCCTTCTCCTTCTCTCTCCTCCCCTGGAGAATTTTCCAGAATCCTCTCTGGTCCCAACTGTCAGTAACTGTCACCAACGGCCTTCTTCTGGTTCTTTTTGTCCCATTCCCCATCCTTACACTAGCAAGGTTCAGACTCTGATACAAACTGATTGAATGACTAGGTAAGTCATGTAGCTTCTCAGGGCTCCAGGCAACTCTCTAAGATATAAAACTGCAGATGTGTTGCCAATATACATCAGTTGAGAGATTTTTTTTTCACATGGGGAATTCTCTACAAGAATAAAATCATAGGTCTAGACCAGTGATGGGCAAACTATAGTCCACAGGCCAGATGCGGCCCCCTGAAATGTTCTATCTGGCTACATGATATTATTCCTAATCTGACAAATACAATGAGTAGGATACAATACAAAGAAACTTTGCAAGAGTTGCCTTAGAAACAGACTGACAGATGAGCATTTCCTTTCCTTTGGCCCCCTCTTTAAAAAGCTTGCCCATCACTGGTCTAGGTCATTGTCTCCCAAAGTAGATGACAAAAAACTAAACCCAATCAATTCATGGCCATGAGTTTACATTTTTTACATTTTACATTTAAACAAAAGAAATATTGTGTTCATGATCATTGAATTTCCTTTTAGAGTGATGACCTGTTTACATTTTAAGAAGGAATGAGAAGTAAGAAAAGTGGCACTAATAAAATATCCATAAATTTTTAACCCAGGAAAAAAACAGGGAAATTGTGTGAAATTGTTGGTAATTTAGAATCTAATAAAGTTGCATGTGATCTAACATTAGCCCCCTTCTTTTTTTTGTATCTCTACAATTATGAAAACCCAGAAAACACATTAGAAAAAAAAATGAAATAGGAAAGAATCCCTGCTACATTCATCCTAATAAATACAGAATATTCCACCCCTCAAAAAAAAAAAAGAAGATTCAAAACATTTGGGGTTAGAAAAATTACTTCCTTCTTCATTTTCCCCCCTGAGACTTCACAATTAGAGGTCATTTTTCTCAGAAAGTCAGATTAGAGTTAGAGATCACTGCCTTCTAAAGGGTGTGTCATGAGACCAGGAAATAAGCAGTACCATGTGCTTGATTTAAAAGCATATGCCCTGTGTGATCCTGGGCAAGTCACTTAAATCCCATTGCCTAGCCCTTACCTCTCTTCTGCCATGGAACCAATTTACAATATTGATTCTAAGATGGAAGGTAAGGGTTTTTTTTAACTATATACTTACATATAGTCATATATGTATAATATATAAAAGAATAAAGCTGTATGCTATCTTTATTGAGTGTGTGTGTGTGTGTGTGTGTGTGTGTGTGTGTGTGTGTGTGTGTGTAGGCAATGGGGGGTTATTGTTTGATTCACCAATTGAGTTGGAAGAGGTTCTGGATTTGAAAATACTTTCATCTCCACTCTGGTTCTCTACTCCAGTGAGGAAATCTAGATCTCTGAAGACTTTTCTAGAAGACCAGTGCCCCTCATATGCTCTACATGATATATCTTTGTTCAATTGTCAGGAAATTTAAAATAAAGTGTGAAATGAGTTTTGGAATCGGAGCATGATATAACTAGAAATATCCTTAGAAATAATCTAAGGCCAATACTATCATTTTTCAGATGAGAACACTGAGGACCAGAAAGGATAAATTACTTGGCGAAGGTCACAAAAGCAAAAAGCAATGGAGCTGGGATTTGAACCCACAAACTATGATTCCAAATCTAATGTCCTGTACCAATATGCCATGCTTTGCTTCTTTTTTAACAGATCCCTCCCACCAGCCTTAGAGATACTCAATATTCTTATACTTTCACAATCTCTATAGGTAGAGAGGGAAGGATCATGAGAAAGTCAGTAACACTGAGGACTGGAGGATGCACTCTCTCTCCTATTTGACAAAGAGATAGCTATGTTTAAACTATAAGAATGAATTGGTTCTGATGCTTTTATGTGCCCCTCAACTTCTTTTTTTTTTTGTTAATGGCCACCCACTTTGCCTCTGGCTAAATCTGGACCTGCATGCTGATTTTTTTTTTTGGTGTTTTTCCCTCCAACTCCAAAAGGGATGGGGTGATTCACTTAGAATTTTTATAATAGCTCTTTTTGAGTAAAATTACTCTTTAATCTTCAAAGCCTTACCTGTTTTCCAGACCAAAGCAATTTCAAGTCTAAATCTCCTCAGGGAAGCCCAAAGTCCCTTTAGCAGAGAAAACAGCTTGGGTTTCAGAGATTTCAGGACTCATTTCCCTCAAAGGATCCATCCACCTACATAAGGGACAGGGGAACCTTGCACATATTAGGGACCTGTTAATGATCTAATAATTAGAGTTAAAAGAGTTTTTTGATATCATAGGACCATAGATTTAGAACTAGAATAGACTTCAGAGGTGATCTAGCATAACTCCTTCAATTCTACAAATGATATATTGAAATTTTACAAATAGGAAGTAATTTGCTCAGTCTGTTTAATAGTCAGTCAATAAGAATATATTAAGTACTTTTTGTCATCAAGCCACTCTATTAAGTTCTAGAAAGGCAAGAAATTAGATTTTTAAGGTGCTCACAATCTAATAGTGATGGCAAAAAGCAAACAACTATGTACCAATAAGATATATTCAAAATAAGTTGTAGGTAATGAACAGAGAGGAGGCACTAGCAATAAGTAAGATTGAAAAAGGCTGGGGAAGCTTCTCCTGGAAGATAAGGTTTTAACTTTTAAGGGAAAGACAAGGAGGAGAGATGAGGAATATCTCCATATATGGGAGATAGTCTGTAAAATTTCCCAGAATCTAGCAATGGAGTTAATTGATCAAGGAACAAAGAAGCCAATGTCATTAGATGGCAGAATTTTTATGTGGAAGGAGGAAGGTATAAAGTGGCAGAAGGCTGCAAATTTGTGTGTGGGGGGGGATGGGAAAGAGTTATGAAATGCTCTAAATATCAGAGGATTTTATATTTGTTATTGGGGGCGATAGGGAGCATTTAGAGTTTATTGAATAGGGGAGCTGCTTTAGGAAGATGAATGTGACAAAGGATGGACTAACGTGATGAGAATCCTGAGGCACTGACATCTACCAGCAGGCTACCACAGTAGTCCAGGATATAGGTGATGAGGTCATTAATCAGGGTGGTAGTGGTGGTGGTGGTGTTAGAGGAGAGAAGTGAGGCATATGTAAGAAATGATACAAAAATAAAATCAACAGAACTTCCAGGAAATTGAATATGGGGATTGAGAGACAGTGAAGAATTGAGGACAACCCCTAGGTTATGAATCTGCATGACTGGGAGAAAGATAATGCCCTATATAGTAAGACGGAGGTTAGAAGGAGAAGATGTTTTAGAGGAAAGGTAAGTTCATTTAGGGTTATTTTGAATTTAAGATGTTTAAAGAATATCTATTGTAGGATGTCTGATAAAATGAGATGCAAGTCTGGAGATTAAGAGAGAGGTCAGGGCTGGATAAGTAGATCTGAGAATCATTAGCTAATGGTTATAATTTTTTAATGTTTTTTTTTTAAATTCTCTATTCCCTGAATCTTTCTCTCTGTTTCTTCAACTCTTATTTCTCTATCTTGGTCTCTGCTTATCTCTGTCTTTCTGCTTCTGCCTCTGTCATCCACTCCTCTTTGTCTCTCTCTGTTGCCCTCTGTTTCTGTCTCTGCCTGTCTCTGTCACTGTCTCCCTCTCTCTTATACACACCACACACACATGCACACACACACACACACACACACACACACACACACACACACAAAGTAAAAGTAAAAGAGCTACAATTTGAACACATCTCATTGATTCCAGATCCAATTCTCAGACTTATTTTGAGTGTGTTTGAAAGGTGGATTTAAAAAAAAAAAAGCCTTTCTCACATTCAAGTATGACACAGAAGTATTCCCATTAGGGGCTTACAATCAGGTTACTAAAGGTTTATCCCAGTTAAAATAAAAATGTTACATATAAGATAATACTAAATTGATGTCAACCAATTGTTACACTTTAGTTTGAATAAGTTTGCAGAGTAGCCATTCATTTACCCTGGGTCCCAGAGGGATAGAATGCCAACAGGCTAAGTAAGCAGTATTAATTGGGGCAAATCATTTAACCTCACCTTCATTTCTAAAACAAAAAGAGTTGTTTTGTCTGAAATCCCTTCAAGCTCTAATACCTATGTTCTCTGTTTCAAGATGACTTTATTCTATGTTCTTTGCTTGATGTGACCTAACAGTCTATGTTCTAAATTTTCTTTTAGTTCTAACATTTTATGATGCTGTGGGAGGGAGAAGATGGAAGTGGGAAAAAATATTGGATCACCCTAGACAAGGAGGAAATTACAAGAAGTAAAAGAGATGGATATGAGGTACAAGTCTATGAAGAAGTGAATGGATTTGATTTGTCTAAGCCTTAAGGAAAGCAAATATTGCTGAAAAGTTGGCTGCCTGCCATTGACTTCTAAACAAAAAAAGGCTTCAAGATATACTTTAAGTCCTCAATGGGGTCTGTTAACAGTGAATGATGGGATGGCAGTGGCCTATTGGAGATCATGGGGAAAGATTATAATATTCTCTCAACAGAAACCAAATGGGAAAGAGTCAGGCTTGGGCAGAGAAAGGAATAGAGATGGATGGAGAAAGAAAGAGGCTTCCCTGTGATTGTTTATTATGATCATGGAAATCATGAGCTCCTTGAGTACATGTCTTCTTCAACTTTGCAACCCCCAACACAGACCATGCATGTAGGTCAGTGCTTAATAAGCATGGCACTGTGGAAAGAGCCCTAAACTAGGAGCTGGAGGTACCAGACTTGAATGTTAACTTTTCTATTTAATATCTGTAGGATCCTGCACAAATTACTTCACCTTCCTGAGTCTGTTCCTCCTCTGTAATATAAAGGGGTTCAACTAAATGATCCTTAATGTTTGAATCCTGTGATCCCACAAATGATCAGCAAATCAGATTGAATTGAAATATAGCAAAATAGGACTGACAACTTCTTCGACACAAGAGAAATTCCTTATGTCTCATCTAAATTCTTCTTACATTAAATCTTTTCTTTCTCTCTCATACATACATACTCTCTCTCTCTCTCTCTCTCTCTCTCTCTCTCTCTCTCTCTCTAATACACACACTATCTCTCAGAAAGAAATGAAGATGTAAAACTTTTGTGCTATCAAAGTCTAGATATATATAAGTACCCATCAACTGGAGAATGGATGAACACATTTGAATATATGAACATAAAGGAATATTATTCTACCATAAAAGATGATTAACATGAGAATTCAGAGAAACACAGAAAGAATTCTATTAATTAATACATGATGAAATAAGCAGAACCAAGAAAATGATATACGATGTAACTGAAAAAAAAA
>NC_058131.1:325900250-325935319 GCF_016433145.1 Gracilinanus agilis | reverse complement strand
GGAAGGAAGGATGGGAAAGATGGAAGGATGGGAGGAAGAATGGGAAGGATGGAAGGAAGAATGGGAAGGATGGGAAGAAAGGAAGGATAGAAAGATGGAAGGATGGGAGGAAAGAAAGATGGAAGGAAGGAAGGATGGAAGGAAGGAAGGATGGAAGGAGGGAGAGAGGGAAAGAAGGAAGGAGGGAGGGAGAGAAGGAAGGAAAGAAGGAATGAAGGAGGGGGGGGGAGGGAGGAAGGAACCAAGGATGGAAGGGAAGGAGAGAGGTTGAGAGGAAGACATTTACTGCAAGGAAATTTTTTAGAATTCTAGATTGTAGGGGAAGATTCTAGTTTGAATTTCTTTCCTATATTGCCCGCATTAAAAAATCATAAGGTCACAGGATTCAGAGGACATTTCTTTGGCTTTTCCTTCCCCTCGCCCCTCCCCCCCACCCCCTGCAGGCCTCTGATACCTAGTTATTAGCCACATCCTTGTGCAGGGTAGAAATAACAAGGGAAACAGGGAACAGTTAAGATATTTTATGGAAGAATAGGTTTATCACATCCACAACAGGAAGTAAAAAAGAGAAAGAGAGAGAGAATAGAGAAATGAAGAATGCTTGAATAGAAATTGGAAAAACTAAGTCTAAAAATCCCAGGCTCTGTTACTTCCAAACCATGTGAACTTAGACAAAATTAATGATCCCAGGTTTACCAGCCTTGGGTACAAAAATGCCACAAGAAGTTTGTTGAAGGAATATTTGGTAAATAATTATATTATCTTTTTAAAATTAATTAATTTTACTTGTATAAACTTATATGTAAAATTCTAGCATGTATTTCCTTTCCTATCAAATAAGAGCTATGGGAAGGTTTAATAAAAGTCCAAGAGTACAGGGACCAAAAAAAGGTGGTTAAATGACTTAACCTCAGTGGTTCTCAATATCCTTATCTGTAAAAATCAAGGGATTCCAAAAGATTGTCTTACATGATGAAATTTCTCATTCTATTTGCAAATTAAGTTACTAGTCAGAAACTATATCACAACTCATACATGAAAAGAGGTCTGGTAGGACTTTCCCCCAACATCTTCTCAGGTGTCACTCAGGAACCCTTGACTTTATAGATAATATAGCTCTCAATTTGCAAAAACATAGCTGACAATACTAGGCTATTACAGAAAACTGTATCAAGCCAAACCTTACTCAAGTTACAAACATTGAGTGCCCTTTTGGACTCTGTGTTATTTCTAAGAAATGACCTGCCAGGTGTGACTGGAGAAAGAAAGCACATCTGTACATACTGCAGATGCAAACAGATTGCTCCAGATTGCCTCCAGGGAATGATAGATAGAGTCAGTGGAGGGTGAATTTCAGAAGAACATCTGATTAAAAACGCATCAGTAAGAGAAATCTGGCTATTTGGGTCATGCTCCTTAAGCCATAAACACTGATCTTCACAACTGCTTCTTTCCCTGCCTGACATCACAGTCTTTCCCTTGCTTCTCCTTCACTTACATTTATGCACTTATTGAGTTTGCATTTGACTTTGTGGATCCCATGTCCTCTAAAGCTTAATTCTCCTCACCCAAGTACATTTTTTTTTTGCTTGACAGCCTCCCTCTGTCTCCAAAGAGATTGCTGTAGAAGTTCCTCTTTCTGTATTTAGTGCCTGTTTTTCAATCTGTATCTCCATTTCAGCTGGGTATCCCCCAAGTAGGTCAGTGAGTCAATCCTGCCTTATAAAGTCTCTGTGCAGTGAAGGAGAGATTGTTGCCAGATGAGGAAACCGTAATCTACCTAAGATTCCCCAGAGAAAAAGAAAGACACTTTTATCTGCCAAGGTCATTCAGAGCAAATGAGGGACTGGCAGGCAAGATGAATTAAAAGAGGAATAATTTGGGAGTGAGAAGATTTGGGTTCAAATTCTCCCTTACTATCTATGTGACCTTCAGCAAGTCACTTGAAATTGTGGTGCCTCAATTTCCTTATTTTTAAAATGAGAGGGTTGAACTAGATGACCCCTGAGACCCCTTTCCATTCTAGATCTATGATCTTATTATCCCTGAAAGCAGTGGCCTGGGAAGCAGGATATCTTGGCTTTATAACCAGTCATATGACAGAGGCTAACTCACTTTCTTCATCTGGGTCTCATTTGCTTCTTCTATACAATGAGAAGGCTTGTCTGGATAATCTCCAGAGTCTATTCTAGCTCTAATACTCTTATCATCTAAAGTCCATTCCTAGTATACCATCCTGTGTTGTAACATGTTCCTTCCATCTCTAACATTCCATATTATAATATTTTGTTACTCTATGAATGGCACATGGTAGGATTTGAATTCAAAGCCTTATGTCTTTAAAAAAAAAACCTTACCTTCCATTTTGGAATCAATTCCAAGGCAGAAGAGTGTTAAGGGCTAGGCAATGGGGGTTAAGTGACTTGTCCAGGGTCACACAGCTAGGAAGTGTCTGAGGCCGGATTTGAACCTAGGACCTCCCATCTCTAGGCCTGGCTCTCAATCCACTGAGCAACTCAGCTGCCCCCAGTCTTTTACATTCCTTTTGGCCAGAATGCTCACCAAAAGCCTACCCTTAGATGGAAAACCTACCAACTCTCTATTCCCCAGTCCCAAGAAGTTTGAGATTGGCTTCTTCTAGTTTCCCTTCATCTTCTGGAGATGAATCACAATGAAAATAGCATTGGACTAGAAATCAGATCACCTGGGTTCAAATCCTAATTCTATTCTGAATCTGCTATGTGAAACTGGGTGAGTTACTTCTGGTCCTCAGGGTTCTGATTTCTATAGTGAAGTCATTGGACTCAGTGGTCTTTAGTTTTTCCTTCCTTGAGGCTACCTTTTCTATGTTCTCATAAGTTTTAATGATTCTTCAAGCTTTAAGAAATAATGTTCAAACACTGCCTGCTTCTAATGTAGAATACTAGTACAGTGTTGGATCTGGAGTCAAACCTAGGTTCGAATCCCAGTTCTGCCACTTACCAACCTACCTGTATGACCTTGGGCAAGGCACTTCACCACCTTGAGATTTAGTTTCCTTATCTGCAAAATGAATGGGTTGAAACTGATGGCCTCAAAATCTTTTATGCTTCTATATACAATTCTATGTATCTAAAACTTGTTAAAATCAGCAAGAATTCCAGCAACTTCTTGGATTCAGGTACTAACCAGATGGCAGCCTAATCTCTGGCAACAAGCAGAACTCAGAATGCAAGGAGGACCCTTAACCCCTGTCTCATTGAATATTCACACACACATCTGATTTTGCTCACATGCTGGAAAAGGAGAAGTCCCTCTACAGAAAACCTTTCCAGACTGTTCAGCTCCTAAGTACACTTGATAACAATTCAAGAACTGAAAACAACATCACTCTTCCAACTTGGGTCCAACTCAGGCCTCATTTCTTTCCTCCTCAACTTCTTCATCATAATGAGGGGTGGGTTGTCCAGTGCTAGAGTTGTTAACTACTCTGACTATAGAACCTTCCTTTTTTAATAGAGAAGGGAAGTACCTCATTCTACTTGCAGGAGATAGTATAAGGGTCATTCTACTGAAATTGGAGGAATAAGCTGAGCAATTTATTTTCTCTCTTTAAAATTCCATTTTTATAAATGAACAAATACCATTCCCCCCTCTCTCCTCCACCTTACTAAAAAAAAAAAAAACTCCCAAACAATTACGGTATAATAAATATGCACAGTCAAGCAAAATTAATTCCCGAATTAACCATGTGCATACATATATAGGAAGACAGATAAGAAGAGAAACAGGTAGACATAAGATAGAAATAGAGATAAAGAAATATAAATGGAGTAATTTATCAAAGTTCTTTCCTATTTTAGGGTTCTAGGTTGCTCTTTAACTCTGCTCACTTTTTGTACCTTATTCTGAAATCATCTAATATAATTATCATTTAAAAATTGTGCAATTGTGAAAGCAGAAAGTTGAGGGGAAATATTATAGGCAGTTTTTCAGATAAAGGCCTCATATCTCAAATATATATATATATGTATATATATATATATAATTTTGTCAAATTTATAAACATGTAAGTCATTCTCTAATTGATATATATTCAAAGGATGTGAACAAGTAGTTTTTGGAAGGAAAAATCAAAACTATATATAGCCATATAAAAATGCTCTAAATCATTATTGATTAGAGAAATGCAAATTAAAGCAACTCTGAGATATCATCTCATACATATCAGATTGGTTACAATGATAGAAAAAGAAAATGATAAATGTTGGAAGAGATGTAGAAAAATTGAGACACTAATACATTATTGGTGGAACTGTGAAGTGGCCCAGCAATTTTAGGGAACAATCTAGAATTATGCCCAAAGAGTTATAAAACTAGAAATACCCTTTGACACAGCTATATCACCGTGAGGTCTGTTTCCCAAAGTGAGGAGGGAAAGTGGGAGGGAGGGGGAAGAAAGCCTATAGGTTCCAAAATATTTATTGCAGCTTTCTTTGTGGTGGAAAAGAACTAGAAATTAAGGGGATGCCCAACTATTGGGGAATGGCTGAATATGATTATAACAGTATACTATTGTATTGTAAGAAATGATGAGGGGGTTGATTTTTGAAAAACATGGAAAAACTTGCAAGAAATGAGTGAAATGAATTGAACCAAGAGAATGTTATATTCAGTAATAGAAATATTTTTCCAAGAGTAAATGTAAATGACTAAGCTATTCTAAGTTATATGAATATTCAATTCAACAACAAAGGACCTATGAAGGAAGATGTAATCTATCTCTAATAGACAGAACTGATATAACTGAAATATGTAATTATCTACAGCATTATATAGTTTTACACACACACATATATATGTTTGTGTATATGTGAATAATATTGGCTTTCTCTAGTGTAGAGTTAAGAGGGGGAAAGAGAAAAGTTGGGAATTCTAATGTAACTCCCTCAAACATTATTATTTTTTAATGTAATTTTGTCATCACAATAGTAAAATGAAAATTGGATGCCCATCAATTAAGGAATGGTTGGACATGATTGATGACTATTGTGCTGAGGAAATAGATAACTTCAAAAACACAGAAGGAAATTAATCGATTCAAAATGAAGTGAGGAGAATCAGAACAACTGAATCTTTAACATCAATATTATATAAACAAACAGTTCTGAGGAATTTTATAAGCTGATGAACAATTAAATGAGTAGAATAGGGAAAGTTTTCAATAACAATAGATCTGGCAAAACAAATATCTTTGAAAGCTGTTAAGAACTATGATCAATACAATGGCAATTCAAGATTCTGTAGAATTTGTGATAAAATATTCGTGAAGATGATGAATTTAGTAAATGAAATTAAACAAATATATTTTATATGTAGTCATTCAGCAAATTTGTTTTGTTTGAATATGTCATAAGAAAATTATTTTTCTTTTCTTTCTTTTTCCCAATGGGGATGTGAGAGAGAAATGATAGATTTCTGTTCATTTTTTAAAATAATAGGTGAAAGTATGAGACATAAAATGTTGCTTACACTTTTAGATGAGGTCATTGTATTATTAATTTTACTTAATTGTTTTACATTGTTGCAAGAGACCTCTTATGGAGAGGGATTAATGTATAATGTCATGTAATGACAAAATATCTTCAAAACTTTTAAAAATCATTCATCAAATTTATCATTTAGTGTATTTAAGTCTCTTACTAAGTGTATGAGAAACACTGATTAATGACCTCACTTGGAGGTGGGAACCAATACCTGAGATAGGATATAGCTTCAGATACTTAGTAATTGTGATGTTCTGTGGAAGCCATTTATTCACTTGGTGTCTCAGTTTCCTCCCCTGTAAAATGAGGAAATAATAGCACCTATGTCATAGGGCTTTGGTGAAGATCAAATAAGATAATATATGTAAGGCATTTTGTAAACCCTAAATTGCTATATAAATATTAGCTATTTGGCTACAGGGGGGCAGGTGGGAGAGGGGACAGAAAAAACGTGAATCATGTAACCATGGAAAAAAATTCTAAGTTAATTAATTAAATAAAATCTTAAAAACTAAATAAACAAATTAATGTTAGCTAGAATCAGGGAGAAGTGATCAAAGATTGTCTCAAATAAACCTAGAAAAACCTTCTGCTTTTAGTTTAGTTGTTCTGCATAGAGAGAACAGATAACTTTCTAAGGTTTATCAAGGACAATGGAGGACAAATTGAGGACAATTAGCAATATTCTGCCCCAGGGTTACAATTAAGAAATCTAAGAGGTAAAGGTTGGGCCTGATGGGGTGGGGAGGGAGCAGAAAACTGTGGTAGTAGAGGGTAGTTAAACCTGGAAATCCCAAGGAGGTAAAGAAGAAAGAAGGCTGGTAAACAGAGAAGTTCCCCAACATACACACAAATCTATAATCACATCTGGGCAATTCCCAGAAGAAACGGGATCAAGGCACAGAGTATTATTTACTCCAAAAGATTTGGGGCATCTCTTGGAGGTAGAAATGAGGCAAGTAGCAGATGAACAGTTAGTGGAAAGGAAGGGCAGGAAAAGACAAAGATAATGAGGATTTTAATTGCACTGGTCAACCCTCAAGAGTGTATAGAGGCAATAATAGAGGCAACAGAAGACAGGAAAGGGTGGAAGGGTGGAGGGGTGCAGATATAGAAAGAAGGCAGACAGCAGAGGTAGGAAGAAATCAATGGATGGAGAGGGGAGTCATTGGGGAATGAGAAAGGAACAGATCACAGTGTCGAAATATGACTCCCAGGAGTAGGGCAGAATTCTTAATGGGACATAAGGAAAACTCTGAAAGAAAGGAAATGGGGTGGAGGATATAGCAACAGAGTAAAGAACACATTCTACCCCAATACTCCCAAAGAAAACTAAGAAAAATGGAAGAGGCAGGAAAGGAGGTTTCAAGGACAGACTGAGATTGTCAAGGTAGAAGATCAAATTCAAGAAAAGAGAGGCAGAGCTCTTATGAAGCAACACCAAGAATGAAAAAAAGATGAGAGGGTTGAGTATAAGAGGAAAAACGGCAGAAAAATAGGGGAGGCAGGGAACCAGGAGAGGGGCAAAACCTACACAGTGTAATAAGAGAGGAAGTAAAGGGAAGAGAGAAGAGGAAGAATTGGCCAATGGAAGTGAGGTATAGGTATATTGGGAAACCTTGGAAAGGGAGTGGGGTGTGATTCTAACATTAATTGTTCAGGTACATCATGGTCAGAAGAGGACTGATAAACTGTGGAATAGAAGCTAGGAAGAACTTTCTCCCCCTCCACCCAAATGAACATTCTGGGGCAAAACTCTAGTTGCTCTACCCTAGTTCCAGTTCCACTCTGTTCTAGGCAAGCCATAACTAGAATATCAGGTTCAGTTTTGCAGGCTACACTTTAGGAAAACCAAATAATAAACTGGACAGTGTCTACAAGAAGGCACCCAGGACTTCAAGGAATTGAAGATACTTGGCCTATAGAAGAGAAGAAGGAGCAGGCAAGTAGAGGGGGTACAAGTATGATAGCTATTAATGGCTTGGGAGACTAACACTTGGAAGAGGAAGAGGAGAAGAAAAAACTACCATATATCTAAAGCCATAAAGTTTTTTTTTAAGTTTTACATATATTATCTCATCTGATTCTCACAATAACCCTCTGAGATAAGTGCTATTATTATGCCTATTTTAGAGATGAGGAAAATGAACTCCTCAGAGTTTAAGTGACTTGCTGAAAAGTCATACAGCCAGTAAGTGTCTGAGGCAGGATTTGAATTGAAATCTTTCTGATTCCAAATCAAGCACTTTATAAACTATGTCCCTTAGCTGTCCAAGTATGGGTTGCACTAGCTACTCTCAGAGGCACCTTTGAACTTTGAGATTCTTTCCTTCTATGAAAAAAGGAATTAGAGACTTCTCAAGCAAAACTAGGGCAGTTCTCTCTCCCTCCTGTCTTTAATCCCTTCCTCTGACCTAAAGCAAGATCTAGTTTTTGAAAATCAAGAAGACACAGTTAGGCGAATGTTTTCTCCATTTCAGATGGAGCAAGAACCATGAAAAAATAGATAGAAGATGTATCAGATTTGCAACAATAACAATAAAGCAAAAGTTAAAAGCAGTTATAGTTAAATAGAGATGGAAACCCCAGGTCAACATAAATCTTTTTTTTTTTTAATTAAAAGTGAGGGAGGTTTTCAAAGCCCTATTTCAGACCCCCTCTAGAATAATAACATTGAGACAAGGATGCTTAGGCTGCTTGGCTGGAAGTCAGCAGGAGATCTGAAATTTATGTGGATTTTTGACTGAGTCTTTAGAAAACTCTCAGGTTGGATAATGGCAAATAACAGGACTCCAAGTCTTCTTATTTTGATAAATTCTCAAACCCAACTTCCTAATCTTCATAGCTCCATATCCCAATTCACTATTTTATCTCTTCTCATCTTTTCTCTCCCTTCCAACTCTTCAACTGTCCTCTGGAATTAGCATGATTTACTTAAAAGATCTCTGAATTTAGAATCAGAATATTACAGAAGTATCAGTTTATAACTGGAAAGGACCTCAGAGACCATCTAACACAACCCCCTCATTTGACTGTTCAGGAACTGAGGGTCACAAAGAAAACAAATGTCAAAGATGGGATTTGGGTTTTTTTTTTTAAATTCAGGAAGCTTGACTCTAAATCTAGTGCTTTAGCTTAAAGCTCTTTCACTTATGTGACTTTAGGCAAATTACAGCTAGGTGGCCCAGTAGATAGAGCACAGGGTCTGGCGACAAGAAAATGTGCTCAAGTTTGGCCTCAAGACACTTACTAACTTTATGACTTTAGGCAAGTTAATAAACCTGTTTTCCTTCATCTGGAGTAAGTATTTAGTTACTGGAAAAGGAAATTACAAACCTCTCCAGTACTTTTGTTAAGAAAACACCAAGATTCACAGTCACGAAGAATTGTACACGACTGAAAGACTGAGCAACAACAGCCAACCTCTCTAAGCCTCAGTTTTCTCTTATCTTAAATGAAGAAATGTGATTACTCTCGGGCCCTTTCACAGCATTTCCACTAAAAAAGACTCAAATAAAAAGTTTATCAGTGGAGAAAGAAAAAAATTTACCTAGAATCTCATTCCTATCATCTACAGACACAATAACATAGAACTTGGATTACAATCCTAATTCTAGTAATATTACTCTGATTAACTTTGGGCAAGTCATTCTATACATTTGCATGCCTCAGTTTCCTGCTCTGCAAAGTGATTGGCTAGAAGGGGCCCCTTCAGCAATATGATCCCCTTCCTCCCATTCTTTTTTAAACTCAATTCTTCCTTCCTTCAAGTCTTTAGATGCTCACCACCAGAGGGCACAAATGATACAGTCCGAGGATCCTAGACTGAGAACTAGGAGGGATCTTAAAAGACCATCTAAATTTGCAACCTGCTCATAATAGCCTTCTCAGCTTAATATATCTTTGAATTTATAACTAAAATAGACTTTGGATATCATCCAGTTCAACACCCTTATTTTAAAGACAAGGAAACTGAGCTCTACACAAAATCAGAAGTCAGAATTTAGACCCAGGTCCTCTGGCAGTGATCTCATCTTTACACTGCGGCTGGGATGGTAACCTTAACTCTGAGTGTCTTCCAGTCAGGAAAATCAGTCTTGTCCTGTCCTGATATACTTTCTCTATACCTCGTGACCAACAACCTCATATGGGAGATGACCTTTTTTCATGGCACCATAAAAAACAAACAAACAAACAAACAAACAAAAACAGCATAGGCTTTAGACTCAGAAAACAAGGTTTTGAGACCTGCTTCTGTTCTCTTTGGACCTAAGTCTTTTCCCATTCTGTGGCCTCAGTCTCCTTATCTGAAATATGGGAATAATAATACCTGTATCACTTACCTCACAGAAGGCTCCCTGTAAACTGTGAAGAGTTATAGAAACATGCCATTATCATTGCAAAATATATGTGCATACATGTATTGCATGCATACAAGACAGGGATAAGCATTTTTTAAACCTTTATCTTCTCTCTTAGAATCAATACCATGTATTGGTTCCAAGGCAGAAGAGTGGTAAAGGCTAGGCAATGGGGGTTAAGTGACTTGCCCAGGGTCACACAGCTAGGAAGTGTCTGAGGTCAAATTTGAACCCAGGTCCTCCAGTCTCTAGGCTTGGCTCTCAGTCCACTGAGCTACCCAGCTGTCCCCAATAACCTCTCCCCTAGTATATTGCCTTGCCAATTGTAAGCACTAAGTAAATTTTTGTTGAATATTTATCAGAAATAAACATATTTAAATTTACACACACATATATAAGTATATATATATATTCATGTATACACACTTTCATATATTCAAGTTTACAAATCCAGTACAATTGACCTACAGGATCACAGTCATCTATGAACATCCACTCATCATACACACACTCACACACACACACACACACACACACACACACTCTCACTCACACACAAGCATACTCATCCAAAGTTACATGCAAACTCAATATTACTCACACTTATCCACAATCACATACAAATCCATAAATACTCACAGGCTCACACAAACACAAGTTCTCACTCACCACAGCCTCTTGTGGCTTTCAGATTCTACGATCTAAAGTGTGAATGAATTTCTCAGATCCCTTTCCCTGAAGACCAAGTCCTATTTTGGTTAGCAGACCTTAGGATTTAGATCTAATCCTCCCTGTTCAATGGTATATTTGGTTTTGCCACATCTTACATTCACTGCAGGCTCATCACATATTGTCATGTGATAGCACCTTTTTTGGAGGCATAAAGTTTTAATTAAACAAATCATTAGCTTTGAGAATAGAAATGTATGCAAGAACACAATTCATATATTTGCTAATTGCTCTTCCCTGCTGTGGATATTAACCTTAGTCTGTAACTGATACACAGAAACCCTTATTCCCAAGAAAGAAAGTGTCTCTTCAAAAAGAGACACAATCTTAGAATTCACCATCTAATGAACAGAAGACTTTAATTTTCCCATTAAACAAATTTACATTTATACCAACGCTTTTTACCCTCTATTCACAACTTAGTAATAGTCTGAGCCCTTACAGTTACACACATAGACTACTCTTCACAAGGCTCTCAATTGGTCTACTGTACCAAAGAGATCATTTATAAATCTTCAGAGCTGGAAGAGAACTTAGACATTATCTAGAACTTGAGGTCTATTGGCATAGAAAACTGAGACACAGAAAGTAGAACAACTTGGGGAGGTAGGTTCTATAATGTGTGTGTGTGTGTGTGTGTGTGTGTGTGTGTGTGCATGTGTAGATGCAGAGAAATAAATCCATTTATATTATAACTATGTATATATCTATATCTTCTATCAATATGTATCCATTTCTTACTATAGGTCCTCCCTTCCTCTTTGCAATAAGAATAAGAGAGGGTGACTTCGTGACTTCCTTCCTTCCTTCTTTCCTTTCCTTCTTTCCTTTCCTTCCTTCCTTCCTTCCTTCCTTCCTTCCTTCCTTCCTTCCTTCCTTCCTTCCTTCCTTTCCTTCCTTCCTTCCTTGATAATTTTATCTACAAAATTGAATCAAATTCCTTAGGCTGGCATTCAAGACTCCATAGTATGTCCCCAAATGTTTCTATCCTCATCATGCACTATCCCACACTCAAGAAATCAGCCTCCACAGGGTCATTTTAACCATACTCATTCTTAATTGTTCCTACTCCTGATTGTTCCCCTCCTGACAGGTACACACCCAGAATGACTATCTCCTTCCTTTCTGACTTGCTGATTTTTATCTATCCTTCCATGCCCAGTTTAAATCTACCTTTTCATAGAAGGGCAGAGATTTCTTTGTGCCTTGAGTTCCCATAGCAACTTAACATCACACTCCTGTGGTAATAATAAGTATAATAGCAAGCACTTAATGTTTACAAACCACTTTACACATATTATCTCCTTTGATCCTCATAGCAACTTGGGAGGTAAGTGCTATTATTACTATCATTTTACAATAGAGGAAACTGAGGGAAACAGTTAAGTGGCTTGCCTAGCATCACACAGCTAGTAAATATCTAATCCTGGATTTGAACTCAGATCTTACTGACTCAAAGTCTAACCATTTAATCACTTGTACCATATAGCTGCCTCGTGTTACTTAACATATCATTTCTGGTGTCATATACAGTGCATTTACTGGATTATGAATTCTTGGTGGGCAAGGACTGTGTCTTATACTTCTTTATAACTCACTTAGTGCCCAGTATTCTGAGCAGAGACTGGTGCTACAAAAATACTTGTTACCTCTAAACACTTCAAGTGACACATATTTGGTTTTGTGAGGGGTTTTAATAAAGATAAATTTAATTTAATTTTGTCTTTGGGATTTTTTTTGAGAATTTCATAATACCCTATTGAGATAATTAAGGCCACCCCTTTACTCCTGCAGGGATGTGATACCCTATCTGAGAATCATTGTCAGGTAGCATTATGTATTATGGACACAATCCACTGTCAAAGAACCAAAGATACTTCAAGAGCCCTTTTCTGCAATCAACAACATCACCACAACCAACATCATTGTGATAATGGAACATGGTTTGTTTGTTTTTGTTTTCTTTTTAATTTTCTAGTGTTATGCTTTCCAATGTGCTTCCACTCAGTTTTATTTTATTTCACAGAGTCAAAAGAATCTTTATTAAAGTCCTTCTCTGATGCCTCAAGATGGTCTACAAGTGACCATAGTTTCTCAAAGACTGTCATCAAAGAACAAGCTCTGTCAAGTTCTTCCAAACTAGAGAGGATTTACTATATGGGTCTGCCAACAGATTTTATGCCTGAATGTGGTGGATCAACCTATATTAAATTTGGAGGCACTCATTACCAAGTGCTGACCATCAGGTGACAGATTTCTTTTTCCATTCTCAACAACTAATGAAATAATCTGCTAAGGTGAAGAGAGGCTTCTATATGCATTTGTGAAGAGAGTGTCCACACCAATAAAGTCACAGATACTTAAAAAACACTGAAGGGAAGTAGGATATTTACAACTCAACTTATGTGACCTTGCTTGAGTTATTACAATTCTGTGAGCATCAGTTCCTCATCAGAAAAATGGAAGTAAATGTACTTAAATGACTATTTAATTCATGGGATTATAATATGAACAATACATGGTGAACATTAAAGTGCTATATGCTATATATCACTTGTGTCACATTTGGCCAAGTGATTTAGCTTTTCTGGACCTATTTCTTCACCTGAGAAATACAGAGCTTGGTTTAAATGATCACTATGATCCTTAACTTAAATGATCCTTTCATACCTAAATATGTAATCATATTTAACTGTTTCTTGATTTTGAGTCCTAAATTTGAATTTTCATTATAAGGTACTTGAAGGAAGGGACCATGTTACTAATTTCTCTTATATTCCCTTTCTTTTAATAAATACTCCCCTGAAGGCCTTCCTCCTAATAAGCACTGAGAAATTCCACCCCCAATCAATTTAATTCAGATTTAATAAGATAAAAATGCTTTGAAATGAGAAATCTTCATTTTGTTTTCTCAGAATTTGAACCAAGATCTCATCTAAGTTCTTACAAGGAACTCTAAATGTCAAACTGCTATAACACCTTCCTGGCCTGTCTCTACATCTTCTCTCTCTTCTCAGCCCCATCTCTTCTGTAAAATGTCCTGGGATTACTCCTTTTTGAGTACATTGAGGAAAACTCTGAGAGATTAAACATATATGTAGCCCCTTCCCTTAGTGTACAATTTACTAAAATTCAGAATGGTTTTACCAAGCACCTTCCTAAGCAGCCTCTAAGGAATGCTTTCTAGTGAAGATCTAAGATCTGAAACTTCTTGGCTGTAGCTTAAAGGCTTACATTATTTCATCCTGTGACCAACAGATTTCACCCCTGTGTCAAGGTGTGAACATATATGCTAAACTGAGACTCCCCAAGTGAGATCTTGTAAGACTCATGGACTATTTTGGGAGACTTGAAATAAGTAGCTAGACAGTATCTGGAGTCTGAGTTATTCATGTTCCAACAACAGAATAAAAATAATAATAGCAAAAAGTCAAAGAAATATATAGATGACTATTCAAAGGCTCCAATGTCATAACTGGCTTCCTCTCTCTTTAAAGTAAACCAGTTTGGTTAGCTGGGTGGCTCAGTGGATTGAGAGCCAGGCCCAGAAATGGGAGGTCCTGGGTTCAAATTTGGCCTCAGACACTTCCTAGCTGTGTGACCCCGGGCAAGTCTCTTAACCCCCATTGCCTAGTCCTTACCACCTTTCTGCCTTAGAACCAATACACAGTATTGATTCTAAGAGGAAGGTAAGGATTTTTAAAAATAAATAAACCATTTTCCCATATAAGTAGACAGGTCATGGTAAGGCTGGAAATGGATTTAAGGCTCCTAATCTAGCTCAGAAGAACATAAAACTGGTTGATAAGGTGCAGCAACAGAGTAATTTCTACAGAAAATCTGGCTCTAATGGTTGGATGGAGATAGGATATGGGAAAGATTTGGAAGATCAGGAACTTAGGGAGGCCACCCAAAAGTAGACTCTTAGTTGATCCAGAAAGAACTGAAGAACATAAGGAACAATAAAATGATATGGAGGAAAAGGCTCTTGGAAAGTAGAATGTTAAAATATAGAATGCTAGAATGGAAACAGTCCTTAAAACACAAAATGTCACCATTGAAAGGGAGCTTAAAAGTCATCCAATCTGTCTCCTGATGCAGATGGGACTTCATTAAAAGAAATTGGGCATTGTGAAATAAAAAGATTATAGTCCTACTGTACTTCCCTAGTCAAAACACATCTGGAATATTCAGTTGAATTCCAGGCAATACTTTTTGGGAATGATGTTGATAAGAGGAAAATCATCCAGAGGAGGGCAGCATAAACTTCCTACCTCCAATGTTCTTCCTCCTCATCTCTACCTCTTGACACCTCTATTCCCTTAAGGCTCTGTTCATGCTACCTTCTTTATGAGGCTTTCCACGGTCACCCTCCCTGTTGGTGCTCTCCTCCCAAACCAAAATTATTTACATATGTTTGTATGTGTGAATATGTGCATGTACATACACACATATGTGTATGTTTTTATTTTTACTTATTTGTATATATGTTCTCTCATCCATTTCTTCTTTGAACATTGGATCCTTGAGGACATGGACTTTTTTTTTTCTTTCTGTTTCCACAGTGTGTAGTAGCAGTACATTACAGCAGTAGGCATCTAATAAGCACTTCTTGAAATGAATTGAAGGTAACTAATATAATGATGGTCTTCAAATTCATAAGATCTCGGGAAGTTTAGACAGGAAGGAAAAAAAAAAGACTTACATGGGGCATACATACACATCAGGAATTATCCAGCCAGTCACCACTTCAATTTTTCTGGTTGTACCCCAAGGGAAAGAGATTATAGACTGTCCTAAAACCTTTGTTCACATTTCTATCCTATTCTAATGGTTCTCAAAATATAGTCTAGCAACTCTGTGGGTCCCTGAAAATCTGTCAAGGGGTCCATGAGGTCAGAATTATTTTCATAATGACACTAAGACATTTTAATTTCTAACATGGTAAACAGCATTCCATATAAGCTATATAGACAAAAGCTTTTGGGGTGGGGGTAGAGATTCCTCAGTAATTTTTAAGAGCATAAAGGGATCCTGAGACTACAATGGTTGAAAACTACTGTTTTAATCCATATCATTACTCTTCCCCACACCCTCCAAAAAAAGACTCATTAAGGATAATAGGACAAAAAAATAGTTCACTCCAAACAATCATTTTAGAGAATTAACTACTAGTAAATAAATGCCAGTATCTCTAGAGACAGGATCTGAAAGCACATTGAATCAGTACCTTTAAGTGCTCCTAAATTTGCCATTTTTCCAGTTCCCTACACCAGTATTCCAAGCACACAGGCAGAAAAGAGCACTACTTCTCACATTATTTGGTTCTGTCGAATAGCACCTTGTAAAAGTGGGGAGTTTTCCTTTTATAAGCTCTAGCAACTTCCCTTTCAGCACCCTTTTCCCACTTGTCAATCTTCCCCCTCAGCCCATAAGTATCCCCTGGTTTTGTGAACCCCCTCCTCTTTATAGCTTCTGATAAACAGAATGACCCCACTGTGATCTTCCAATCCTAAGAGCTAGGGAAGTGGGAGAGACTTGAACTTTAAAAGCAGATTTTATAGAGAGGGTAATGCTTAGTTCAAAAGAGTGGATCTCAGCATGATATTATGAAATAGCAATATATTTTAGAGACAGAGGACCTAGGTTCAATTCTTAAGTCAACTGTGGGACATTGGGCTAGCTAGACAATTCTCTGGGCCTCATGCGTCCTCTTCTATACTATGATTGGGTTAGACTAGATCACTCAGGCCTCTTCTATTTTTAAATTCTATAGCCTTAACTGAAAGCGATGTATTAATTATAATTGAAAGAACCCTCAATTTGGAATCAGAACTGGGTCTAATTTGTGTCTCTGCTGTTTATTCCCTGTGTGACCTTGATCTCTCCTAGACCTTCAGTTTATTCATCTTTAAAATAAGGTAGTTCTGAGAAATGATCTCTAAATTCTTTTCTGCTTTTAAAATTATATTGAGCTTTAATGGTAGAGATACAACTATCAATGCCAAAGATCATAGGGATGGCAATTTGTAACTATTGGGCAGTTTCCTAGGTATCCCTCCAATCCAACCATAAAGAAAAGCAGCTACTCCAGTCCAACTATTAAGAAAGGAAAGAGAGCTGGCCCAAAACAAAGCAAAACAAAACAATCATCATGTACAAAGCTTTGCTAACTAGTTGCCACATAACTCCATTGGTTTATATGTATTCAAAATACAATTCTTTATGATTTGTGTCCTCATCCTTTTGACATGAGCCTTTTATCTCTTTTTGTAGTGCTAGGTACAAAGGTAGTCACAGTGTATACACTGGAGGTACCACGATCGCATTATTACATACTCAGGCAGAGTAATCTATTTCCTATCTTTCCCAAACTCTCTTAAACATACACAAGTACCTATTTTCTTTTTTAACGGCTCCTGTGCATTGGGCAGACATTTTTTATAGTGCTATCCAAGGCTCCTTGTAGGTCTTTTTCCTCCGAGGCTCCTATAAACCCAGAGCCCATCAACCTCTATGAGAAATTTAGGATATCCTCCCCACCACGTAAAACGTCTTATACTTACTTAAGGTCGATGTTTCTGTCACAGAACCTTGTGGTACTTGGTAATTTTGCTGAGCCCTCTCTGGCTTTTGCGAACCTACCACCAACCCTGGCTTCTACTGATTCATGAGATGTTCTTCCTCCAAGCTGGTAATACCTTGGGCTCAGGTTTGAAGATAGATTGCCTATAATGGCTCTGCTTCTAATTAGTTTTCGTCAGAGAAGAAATCACAAACTAGCTCTGCTCGTGTTTTTATGGCAAAATCAACCTTTCATCTATAACGCCATTGCTCCCCTGAACCAACATGAACTATCATTCCTCTTAGGGATTCCCACAGGCTCATCAGCTGGACTTTTAAAAATCCAAATAAATTATGTCCTGGGAACTTCTTAGGGCTGTAGTTGGGTTAACCCTTGTGAAGGGCTAGAAGTGCTCAGACATGCCATTTGCAGGGAGTCCTGCTGCTCTGACCTTTGCAGCTTACACAGAAAAGTGGCATCTCGATCTTGTTAATTGCCATATGAATCTACCCCTGCAGCCCTGGGGGAGACGGGCACTCTAGGGTTCCCAGGAGTACTCCTGTGTCCTCATACAAAGCGGGGCCCTGGGTGAGACGGCCCCCTGCTCTTTGAAAACTGGCACTGCTCGCAAGGAGATATTTTATATGCTCATCTGGACCTACATTGCTTTGTATTTTATTCCCATCTGACTCCTCAAATGGATACCATCCAGGTCTCATAATTTACTGCTCTTCAGTTTCTCACACCACATCCTCATGCAATGGATTCTCCTTATGGCCACCTGCAATCTCCAAAAGAAAAGTTCCCTTGGGGGGGAAAAATTCCTCAATCCGCTCAGATGAAAATAATTAATTTAACTTCTCCTCAGCCTCATTATCTCCTTTAATTTTCTCCTTTGCCCCTCAGTATCTCAGAGGTTCTACAGATACCTAAGTAGCTTTCTCAGAGATAGCTAGAATGCATGATGGAGTCAGCCTCCCCTCAGGATAATAACCAGAGACCCCAGTAATATTCAACTTGCTGCTGAAATCAATACTTATTCCTTTCTTTAGTGGCAGCTTCCACTCCTTCTTGCCCTAACCCTAACAGTGGCAGCTATATCATAGGAGATCATAGCATTTAAAGTAGGAAGGGATACTAAGGATTTGCTAGACCAAATCTATTTTGTAGATGAGCAAAATGAGGCCCAAAAAGGAAAAATGACTTGCTCAAGGACACAGTCAGCAACAGAATTGTAATTTCAATCAATTTCTTTGAGTCCAAATTCATTGCACTTTTAGAAAAAAAAAAACACAAAAAACAACACTGATTGTGCTCCATATCATAGTGCTTTTGCTAATGCCTTTTTTCCCCATAAGTTCTTCAACAATTCTAATTTTGGGGGGCAGCTGGGTGCCTCAGTGTATTGAGAGCCAGGCCTAGAGACTGGAGGTCCTAGGTTCAAATCTGACCTCAGACACTTCCTAGCTGGGTGACCCGGGGCAAGTCACTTAACCCCCATTGCCTAGCCCTTACCACTCTTCTGCCTTAGAACCAATACACAGTATTGATTCTAAGACAGAAGGTAAAAAAAAATCTAATTTTTCAGCAAACCCCCTAAAAATAACCTGTCATTTCACATTTTACCTTTTCCATTTTATGCATTTTTATTCATTCTTTTCCCATCCATTTCACTATGGTAAAGATATTTTTGTGTAGTAGATAAAGCACTACACCTGGCATAAGGAGGTCTATATTCTAATCCCAAGACCATAACTAGCTAGCAGTGTGCCCTTATAGAAAAGGCATCCCTTGCCTGGGCTTTAGGCTCTACATCTATCAAATAAGATCCCTAGATTAAATCAGGGATTTTTAACCTGATATCTATCAACTTAAGACAGAAATAAATAGTGAATGATAATGTAATTACATTCCATTTGTCTTTTATTTTATGCATTTTAAGCCATTCTGAGAAAGGGTCTGCTATCTTCACTGGACTGCCTAGGAGTCCATAATACACACAAAAAAAGGTTAAAAACATCTAGATTACATGAATCAGGTACCTCTGAAACTCACACCCAAAAGAATGAAAAAGGACTTATATGTGTTCAAGAACACAGTTGCCACCAGCAATGTTACAAAGCTTTATTGTCACCTAAACTCTTTGGTGTGCTTAGTGCCTCATACCTAAAGCAACTCTATAGAATTGCCTTCCCTAAAGATTCACACAAATATAAGGGAATACAGAGACACACAGGAAATGGCATCCACAGACATGATAGCTCCAAAACTACAGTACTCACCCATAAAAATCATACCTGTCTCTCATTTGCCCCCTACTCAAGACTTTCTTCTCTGCAACCACATTATAATGATGTAGCCTATATAAACAGCAGTCCAGACATCCTGAGACTTTCCTTGATTTTATCTGCTATAGAAAATAAACCTTAGAGTAGAAAAGAGGCAGATGTCTATTTTATATTGAGAGAAATTTTTATTTTTCTAGTTACATCATCAATTATCTTATTCTTCTGATTAGAATGAGAAAATAAATTTCTGAGGCCTCTCCCAATTTCAAAATTCTACAAATGAGTCAATTAATTTATTATTTCCACTTGACAAAGGAAGAAACTGAGCCTGAGAGAAATGACTTACCAAAGGCTACTAAGCTACAAGCTTGAACATGTAATATTCCAATTCCCAATGCAATACTCTTACAATGAGAATTCACTACTCTCTTTAAACCCAATGGGAATCATTGTCTGAGTCGTTTCAAACTGGTTCTAATCTATCCTGCCATTCAAAAGAACATACACTTTTAATTATCGACACTTTCAATGGCAGTGATCCTCTTGGTCTTACAATAGTGTAAAACAGCATTTTCAAAATGACATCTTGAGGAATCTTGAGGGTCCCTGAGATCCTTCCGGGGAGAGGAGGTCTTCTAGGTCAAAACTATTTCCATATACTGAAATTTTACATTTCTGGCATGGTAAATATTGGCAAATATAATCTACATAAACAAAAAAGGGATCTTCAATCATCTTAAAGATAGTAAAAGGTCCAAAAAGTTTGAGAACCACACATACAACAGGTTTCATGAGTTAAAGCATCTTGTTCAAGGTAAAGTAAAGCGGAAATTCATGCATACCAACTTCGAGGGCTGCCAGGAAGGCTTTCCTAACCCTGTCATTCTAGAACCCTATTAAATATGATCTCACTCTCTGGAGAGAAATCATAGCTTGGAAATAGGGTCAAGGTGGGTTTTCATCTTCTAATATGACTACTTCTGTGAAGATTAACCTTAGATCCCTCTCCATCAACCTGAAACATAGCAATGCAACTGTCACCCCAAAAGCAACCTGATTTAGTACCTACAATGTCAGAAGTATTAGAAATGACAAAGTGAGTTGCCTGAATCCATGCAAATTTGTAATCAATCCTCACATCAAGCTTGTGGTCTCCAGAGCTTCTCCTTGAATATGTAGGTAGACTTTAAACAGCTTGAGTTTTTTTTAAAAAGATAGCATAAATTAATAAAGAGAGGTCAGAAGAGCTAAAGTCTAATACTAGATGTACAATATATTTCCAATGTAATATAATTACACCATTTCTTTTTCCCCATCTATGACAAGCACAAATAAAATTCTCAACATCTTTCCATTTCTAACTTCAGTGAATGAATAAAGAAATAAATATTATACATTCTCATCAGCATCAAAAAAACATATAAAATTTTATGTTCTTCCTTCCTCTAGGTTTGAAACAATGTCTTTAAAAAATTTTAGTTCTAATACTATATTTCTAGATAATATTCCCCTTCTCTGTTTTTATACCTTACAATCCCCAATTTTTCCCCTTCACTTCTTTGGATTCTCCTTCTCCATTTAGAGTTCAGTATTCCTGTATTTGCAAAGAAAGTGACTAAAATTAACATAGCCTTTGATATGGAAACCCCACTGCTAGGCATATACCCCAAGGAAGTTGATGATAAAAGGAAAGACCTCACATACAACAAAATATTCCAAGCAGCACTTTTTCTGGTAGCAAAGAATTAGAAACAAAGTAGATAGATATCCACCAACAAGGGAATGACTAAATCAATTGTGGTGCATGAACATAAGCAATGTTAAACGTGATGAATAAAGAGAAGCATGGAATAACTTAAATCAATTGATGAAAAGTGAAGTGAACAGAACCAGGAAAACAATACACACACAAAAAAAACTACGAAAATGTAACTGAAAGAATAACAACAAAATAATGACAATTGAATGCTGTAAAAGTATAATCACTACATTTGGCCTCTAAGAAGAGATATGAGAAGACACCTCCTGCTCCTTTGCAGATGGAACTACTGTTGAATCCTGCACTGGTAGGATAGTTTTGTGGACTTTTTCTTTCTCTGTTTTTAAAAAATAAATTATTCCTCTCTGAGAGGGATGCTGGGAAGGAACATAATGGGAAATGCAAATGATGTAAACAAATAAGATCAATAAAATTGTTTAAAAGAATTGAATATTCGTAGAAATGCTATTCCTAGTATTTCTAGAAATAGTGAGGAACTTGGAACTAGATATGTCTTTAATGGGAGCATCATAACATAGATTTGAAGATGGCATAGAGGAGATAGGAATTATAGCAATCAGGTATGCAAAACTCAGTTCTGGAAACTATTATTTGAGAAAAAAAAAAACATTGACAAACACTAGATCACCCAGAAGAAAGAAGCCACAGTGTTTGAAAGGTATTGAAAGCATGTCATATTCTAATGTGTGGAAGAAACATTTGGCATGGAGAATAATATATGGGGAGAAGTAGGTGGGTAGAGAGAAAGAGATACCAAGCTTTCTTTAAGGTCTCTCTTATGGAAGATAAAGCAGAATTTCTCTAGGTGGCACCAGAGAGCAGAACTAGGACCAGTCAGTAGAAGTCAGAGCAAAATGATGGGTCAATAAGACAAACTTTCTAATAACTAGAGTAAAAAATGAAATGGAATGTTTTGTCAGATACTTTGTGGGATACTTTATTAGAGCTCTCTACAGCTGGAAGTATTTGATCTGAAACTGTATTACTATGTTTCAGAGATTCTCTATAAGTAATTCACACATTGGTTGGAAGGTTGAACTAGATTGTTTCTTCCAAACCCTAAGAGTCTCTGATGCTGATTTTTCTATACTAAAATCTCAAGATTAATGGTATATCCCAAAAAAATTTCTTTAAAAAATCTATAGTGGCTCTTCAATCTTTGAATTTCTCTTAATCCATATAGAATCTAATTATATATGTACTAATTTAATTTATTAGTAAAAGGAATTGGCATATGGGATACAATATTAAAGTAATAACAGTTTGTCATTGGATAATGGCATGGCAATTGTCAAAAGAAGAGTCAACGTGTAGAATAGATGTATATTAAGAAAAGAACAGTCTATCTCTGATTTTTCTTATCATTCCCCTCTCTAACACTTTCCAGTTCTAAATCTATGATTCTGTGATCTTGTTTCTAATGCAGTTATGGGATCATAGACTGAGCTTGAAGGAACCTTAGAACATCCAATATTAGAACCGAAAGGAACCTTACTTAGAACATAGAATGTTAGATTTGAAAGGAAACAGTACAAGGATGTTCCAGATGGAAGAATCTTGAAATATTAAATTTCAGAACCTGGAGGGACCTTTCAAATGTGAATGCCAGAGTTGGCAAGAATCTTACAGCATAAAATGTTGGAACTGAAAGGGGTCTTTAGAATATAGAATGTTAAATGAAAACCAGAAAGAATCTTATAGCATAAATATCACAGATATGCACTACCTCGTTGTTAAGCTGTCTTTCATTTGTGTATGATCCTCTATTACCCCATTTAGGGTTTTCTTGGAAAAGATATTGGAGTGGTCTGCCATGTCCTTCTCTAACTCATTTTAAACATGAGGAAAATGAGGTAAACAGGTTTAAGGGACTTGTCCAGGGTCTCACTGCTTGTAAATGTCTGAGGTCAACACTGAACTCCAGAAGATCGATCCTTTTTTTTATTCCAGGCCTAGTACTCTATTCACTGTACCACCTAGCTGCCAAGGCACTATCTTAGAATATAGAATTTTAGAAGCTGAAGGAAACTTATTTAAACCATTTATTTTTACATATAAGAAAACAGAGGTGCCTACAGGGGGCAGAACTTAATAGTGACCTCATAGACCATAAATAGAAGAAGAAGGGCTCACACTCAAACCTTCTGATTACTAGTCCAATACTCTCTCCACTTTAATAAACTCTCAAACTCCCAGGAATTAAGGAAAACAATAAACAACAAACAAAACAACAAACAAAAACCCTTATGTGCTTGAGCTCCCTTTAGAAAGTAAATTCTTTGTTTCTTTGGTCTTTACTTCATATTTTTGAGGATAGTTAGGTGATACCAAAACAGAAAAGTGCAGTGTATGGGTTCTGATGGTACTTCCCTAACCAATTCTAGCCAGGGACAGCCTGTCTAAACTCAGCAGGGTCCCAACAGCTAAATCCTAGTTGTCATTTCCCTTAATGGTTCAAGTGGAGTCAGAGCTCCCCCTTCTGGGAGCCAAAGCACCCACAGTCCTCAAAAAAAAAAAAATAACAAAAAAAAAAAAAAACGTATTAAGAGGTTCTATAGGCAAAATAGAAACCCTTAGGTTTCCCCATCTTTCTCCAAGAAGAATGGACCTTCCGTGAAAACTAGAGGCCATCTCCATCCTGAAAATCCCCCAAAGACTCTTCCAAATTTGTTCTTTCCCCAAACTAGAGTCATGTCTCTCTAATAAGAAAAAGGTTGAATATATGGGTACTTGCTGATGGAAAATACTTGTTTGTTTTTTAGGGGGAGGAAAGAGTTGCCTCAAGTTGTCAAAAGACTGAAATGGTGAGGACATATGCTCCTATGGCCACCTGTATACAAGCTTTTGGGAAGGTCCTTGACTGGCAGAAGGAAAAGGTTTGTTGAGAAATATTTATATCCACTTATATATCTATATATTTATATCTATTTCCATAACTGCCATCTATCTATCCATCCATCCATCCATCTATCTATCTATCTATCTATCTATCTATCTATCTATCTATCTGTCTGTCTGTCACATAAACAAATATTTCTTTCCAAAATACAAAATCTGCCTTATTAATAGCCTGGGGTGAAGCTACATATAGGGGCTTGTTGTGCTTCCAGTTAGCTTTTCTAGATTGGGTATGGATTGTGTTCTTGGTGGGATAGAATTGTCCAGAAGCATTGAATGCATATGAGACTGTGTATCTGTGTGAACATGTGAATTTGTGAGTGTGTGTATATTAATGTGTATGTATATGTGTCTTAGTGTGTTTACACATATGTGTATGACCACCTATGTCTGTGTATGTTGGTATGTTTTGTGTGTCTCTATCGGTAACTATGTTCAAAAGATGTGAATGTGAATATGAGTCTTTGAGGTTCTTACTAGTGCCATGTGTATGTTTATGAGTGTGCATAAGATGGGGGTGTAATTCCTTTGGGGACAAATCTTCCAATTTGAGTAGTTTACATGAAAATATATCTTTGCAAAAAAGAAGTTTAAGAGGTCAGGGGAAAGGCTTCATTGGGGGGGGTGGGAAATGGCTTAAATCAGGGTGAGGGAGGATGCCCTAAAGTGTCTGAATAACCAGGCACCTTAGAAATAAGAAATCTCGGGCATCTTCTAGTGGCATAATTTTCTCACTTCTCCTTTCCCCTAATGTCCTAGAGCTCCTCTTTGAAATAAGCTTCTTAGATCAAATGACACATTTCCTTCAGACCATATGAGGGGTTACTGAGGTAGGAGGCTTGGTCTCCAGTGAGCAGACTTCTGCTGTTTGCATGTGCCTGCATGTAACACAGGCACCCACGCATGCTAGGGCAGACTCCTGCAAACACATGTTCCCTTTTAACTCTCACTGAAGGGAGGGGGAGAAGCACATCAATCCCAGCCAAGCTCAGGGGATTTTCCTCTCCAAATAGATATAACAGTGGGTAGCTGAAGCCATGACTGCCCCTTAGTTACCTTCCATAGATTGGCACTGAATTTGTGCCACCTTTGTGTCCAAAGCCTCTCAGTGCATTATAATGAATAGGCCACTAGATTTGGAATCAGAAGGTTTTGATTTGAATCCCTGCTCTGTCATTCTTACCTGTGTGACCTTGGGCAAGTCACTTCTCTTGTAGACCTTAGTTTCCTCATCTATAAGATGAGGGATTGGACTCAATGATCTTTAAGTCTCTTCCAACTCTTATTCCTATTATGCTATCATCCTGAATGTTGGTGGAGTAACAGCTGCTGAGTCTGGAAGACATGCAAAGAGTCGTAAAACCCAGTGTGGGCACCTTTTCTGCTGAGTGGCTGAAAACCAGGAATCAAATCCTTAGGCATCCCCTAAGGCTATGCCAGTAGCTATTCAGTGGTCAGGAGACTTACTAAGCCCCAGACCCTGAGCAGGTAGGTGGCTAGGAGCAGGGAAGGGCTGGGCCTGGAGTCTGAACTTGGAGGACAATATTCCTAAGAAACCTTAAAGTGGCCTCAATGCCCTTCTCAGTAATCTTATAGTGAATAAAGAAATCCAGAGCAGTTAAGTTAATTATCAACAAGCTCAGGCCTCCTGTGCCCACCTATCCCAGCTTTTCTCATCCTCTAAAGTATCTTTTCTTCACTATGAAAAAATAAAACTGTCTTCTGATCTTCTACATAGAGCTACCTAACTTTAATATAGAGACCCTCAGATAAGGAAAGAGGCAAAGGACTCTGGGTCTGAACATAGACATGCCTCCTCTTAGCCCCATATTCCTTCAGGAATCAAGCAGAAGAGGAGTGCAGAGAGCAGCTTGAAGCAGTCTAGACCTCCAAAAGAGTACAGCTTAAAGGAACACTCACCATATCCATCCCTTTCCCCAGGTCGCCCAATTTAAAAAAAAAAAACAAAAAAACTGTCAGAATCCCCTTAGTGAGAGTAATTGGGAAGAGAGATGGCTCCGCCTTCCTAAGAGGAACCCTAGCAAACTTGGCCTGCATCCTCCCCCAGGCCAAGACAGGTGACCCTGCTGTTGTTCCTACCCCAGGAGGGAAAGCCACTTCTCTGTACTGGAGACTGGACAAGTCCCAGACTGGAAACCCTACCCCCACCCTTCTCTTCCCAGACTCATCCTCTCTACCCTACCCAGTTTCTCCGAATTCCCATCAGGGTCCAAAGCATTCAGCCCAGGATGGGATTTAAAATGACAGCGATCATTTTTCTCCCCAGCTCCACGGCCCCTAGCCCAAATCGGATAGTGGGTTAAGTACAGAGGGCACCAGGTCTAACAGAGATATTTTCCCCACTCTTGTATTCGCATTGGGATTAAAAGGAGAGTGTGCGCTCCTCCTTCATACACCCCCAAATCCCCTCAGCCCCCAAAAGGCGTCCACAAAGCGTTCCTGAAGGCTACGTGATCCTATGGTCCAAATCTCTATGCGTGTAGACGCAAATTAAAAGCAGTCACATACACACACAGCACAGCACAGACAGCACACAATACACACAAACATACAGCACATAACACACACACAACACAATCACATCACACACGAATACACGACACAAACGCGTAGCCCAGACACTCAAGGCACACAAATTCGCCACACACTAACACACAACATACACCTCCACATCTTAAGTAGGTTACAGGACCTCTCATCTTCCCTCTTTGGCCCCCACCCTCCTTACACACTTTCTCAAAGCTGCATTTAACTCCTTGCTGCCCGAGGCTATGAGGAGACCCCAGCAGGTCGGAGGTTCTTCACAGCTAGCACAAGCAGAGGGGGCCTTGGAATAGCGGAGGGAGAGGGGAAAGGCTACCCAAGGGGAGTACTGGTAGGGGAGCCACGAAAGGGGAGCCACGACAGTAATCCTTCCCTCTACTCCTCCAATGCGGTCGGGGACCGGGATAACCCCCCACCCCCATCCTCTGGCTTGGCTCCAGCCTTACCTGATCTCAATGTCCCTCACCGGCCGGGAGCTGTGCGAGGGTGGCTTTTATTCGGCTTGGGGGGAACTTAGAAGAGACGTGTGTCCGGCGCGCATACTGGGGGCCGTGCTGCGACTGCAGGGGTAGGGATACCTGGATGCTAGCAATCCTTTTCATACTCAGCTTTCGAGTCCCCTTCCGTGATCCAGATGGCCGGCATTGAGGGAGGCTGCACAGCAGAGCTTAGTACCGTCTTTCCCGGGTCCCCAGATCTGTCAGTCTTCCTGTTACCCTCCCGCTCTCCCTCACTAGCTGTCTTGCTCCCACTCTGATTCCCTGGTCTGCCTCTAGCTGATCCACCCGTAGCTCGCAGCTCAGAGCCCGCAGCCGTGGGCACAGGAGCGCGGCGGGCCGAGAATGGAGAGGGGCAGGTCCAAAGGAGACGCGTTCTCCGGGCGGGGAGCCGCGGAGGCTGGGCTACGCGGGGGGGAGGAGGGACTTAAACGGCGACGGGCGGAAACGAATGGGAGGCGGAGAGGGAGGAGGAGCCCAGCGAGGGGACTTTATTCTAAGGAGGGTTTTGTGCATCGTTAGGAAGAGGAGGAGGGGAGCAAGGCCCAGCAGAGGAGGGATGGCTGCCGAGGAACTGGGGAGAAGCCATGCGGGAAAGGGGAAAGGGTGGGTCCCAGGAGAGTGTGCTCGCGTGTGCGCCCTCGCGTGCCTGGGGAAGGGGCGTGTGTGTGTGTGTGTGTGTGTGTGTGTGTGTGTGTGTGTGTTGGAGAAGGAGGTGAGGCATCTCCGGACTTGGCAGAAAGATACTAGACCTTCCTTACCCGGTGTTTGCTTGTGCTAAATAAGATGTTGTTGTGCTTGGATGTTGTGCATTGCTCTCCCTACCTCAGAAGGAATAGCCCACATGGACGCTAAACATAAAGTATGCCAACGTCTGTGTGTGTGAATGTGTGTGTGTGTCCTAGTGTATGAGAAACGGAGCATGGGATTGTTAATGTGTATCTGTATGGTCGTCTCTCTTCCCAAGAGATGTGAGACCTAAGGAACATGAATATGGATGCTTGTGACTGCAAATCTGTGGAAGAAGATGAATATAGGGTTGATAAGTGTTATATGTGTAGGTTAGATGACTTTATATGTGTGCATGAGTGTATGAAATCAAGCGTTCTATTACTGAATGTGTGTCTAGGCGTGCGAGAGTTCAGCATGTCTCTTGATGTGGGCATGGGACACAGACGTGGAGGGGCGGAGCCGGCAAAGTTCTCCAGGGACCACAGGAAAAGGACCCCTACGGGAGGATAGATAGAAAGCGTGTGTGTGTGTGTGTGTGTGTGTGTGTGTGTGTGTGTGTGTGTGTGTGTGTCTGTCTAGTGGCGACGGGTGGGGAGGGTTGTACACGTAGAGCAGCGTACTCTGACTTCTCCTAGAGACAGGAAACCCAGGAAATGCGGCTGGGCAGTGCGGCTGTAGGGGCTTCGCCCAGAGCAGAGGAGGCCACAGAGATTCAAAAAAGCACATATTTTTCTTTAATTTTAACTAATAAAATCAGAGGCGCCAGAAACCAGTCCCCTAATAATGGAAGAGGTTAGGAACAACGTAAAGAATGCCTGGGGCGGCAGACCTGGAAGGGATGAGAGAGGGAGAGATTAGGAGTTGAGAGATCTGACTAGAAGAAATGAAGACTGGAAAAGAGAGACCTGAGGAGGGCCTGGCAAAAGGAGAATAGCTCAGGAAAGACGGAGGAGAATGATAACGCTTGTCAAAGCCAGAGAAGGGTAGTGGAAAGGAAGGCAAGGGCTTGGGGATGATGGTTTAGATAGAAGATGAGAGTAGAGATAAGGACAGGAGTCTGATGGAGAATAGCGATTGTCACTAGCAGTCTAGCAAGCTGCTAATAACAATAGTAACTGGTGGGGGGACGATGGGGATAGCTAGAAGCAGTGGGCTATGCAGAAGGCCAGGGCACTGGATGAAAAGCCTTTCATTAGTAACAAGCTCAAAAAATAAAAGGCTCCTCAGGCTTCAATTCAACAAAATGAGGTGAGGTGGCAAGCAATTCTCCGCCCCATAATGGAGACAGACAGACAGAAACAGACACAGACAGACAGACAGTGTAAAACAGATAGATTCTCATAGTTCATATCCCTCTGGACAGATTTGAGTTTCCTCTGCTGTAGTCCACTAAGAAGAGGTTTTTCAGAACAGTGGACAGCTCCATAGCTTCCAGTCCTGGACTGAACATTTTGAGCTGACCAGTAGTACTTTCCCCCCCCACCCACCCTACTCCAGGCTTCACCTAGAAGTGGTACCCACTGAATCCATGAGCAATTTTGTCCTCATCTTAAGTAGCTGAGTGGAAATTCCAATCCAACACACAAATCTCTGCTCCATAGATCTACTGTGGATAAAATATTTAGCCCTGAATCTGTGTCTCTTCTTGTCTCTATCTGTCCTCTCTTCCCCCCCCCCTCCTCTTTCTTTCTCCCTCACCCACCCTTGGCAGAGTTAGGCAACAGAGCCCAACTGGGACAGGAGATTTGCTGTACTTGAAATAGGTTTGAAGCAATTGAGTAGTACAGAATCAAGGAAGCAAAAAGCAAGTTGGGATGCAATACTGCTTCCTCCCAGCTTGTTTTCCTGATCAATCTCAGGATGGGCTTTATTCCAGGTGCCTGAGACAGGAGAGACCAAATACTGCAGAGCAATTGTCCTCCCTCCCTCTACCTCCACCCCAGTTTCAACATATCACACACACACACACACACACACACACACACACACACACACACACACTCTTCCACAAGCACTGAATTAACATTACTCGTTCAGACTAATGGAAGAGAAAGACACAGAGATGTAAGTAGGGAAAAAAGAGAAAAGTTAGAGAGATAGGAGAGGAAAGGAAGGGTAGAGAACAGGAAGACAGGAGGCAGAGAATAAAACAGAAAGAGAAGAAGGAAGGGGAGTCGAGGGGAGGAAAGAAGGGGAAGTCTTAATGCTTATTAGTTTCAAACAAAACTTGAGTCTTTCTGAATCTTAGTAAATTTATTCTACTCTTTAACTTTCCCACCTCTGTGAAGAGAAGTCTGTAAAGCCATATCAAAAATCTTCAATTACATCTTTGTCTTTTGGAATGCTCTCACAGAGAAGTATTCCTAATGAGTTATTAAAAGGGTATCCTGAAACATATGAGATGTTTTTTTTTGTAGAAATACACAAAATTAGTGGGAAGGTAGAAGATAAAAATTTTAGAAGTCCAAACTTTCTTTTTGTTTTCTTCTTCTTCCTCCTTTCCTCATTTTAATTCTTTTCAAATCTTTATTAAAGAAGAAATATATCAGACAGTTTGATATTTGTGATAAATGTTGTTTTCTTCAATGCCAGAGTGTGGAGGTGAGCAGTTGTTTGTTAATTTCACTGAAAATGTCAAAAGATTTACTACCTCAAGCAAAAAGGTTTCCTGATTCCTGACTAAAAATATCTGAAGATATTAGAACAATCCTAAAACATTAAAGTCTTTGACATGTTAAGAAGAATAGCCTACTGGAATCCAGTAGCCTTGGATCCTGCTCATTGATCCCAAGTTTTAAGGAACTCCATCTCCTTTTTTACAAATAATAAAACTGAGGCTACAAATATGAAATGCATTACTCAAGGGTAAAAAGGAATTAAGAGATTGATTTAAACACATTTTCTTTCTATTACTGCTTCTTCCTCAAAATCTCTGACTCCATTTCTCTGGACTTCAGTTTCCTCATCCCTAAATTAGAGGATAAAACTTTTTAATATCAATTGTTTTCTTGAAGGATAAGTAATAGACCTCTGATTTCTTTGTTACAAGGAACTAACTGCCAGGTGGGAAACTCTCTCTACTATTCCAGGTGAGAACTTTCTCTGTATATGTCTCCATCTTAGAGAGTTACTTAAAATACCAAGACACTGACTTGCTCAGTGTCACAAGTTAGGTTATGTCAGTTTAGCCTATTACTTCAGGCTTTCAGACCAATTTTCTATTCATACTTACCTTATTGTGTTTCTTGCCCTCTTTTAGAATTCATTTTCCTATATTCTAAAGTCTCTTTCAGTTATGGCATTCTATGTCTGAAGAACTTTTCTTGGTCTGACATTCCATGAAATTATCCATTCACTTTACTTCTACCTTACTATTACTGGATTAATACTGTTACATCAGTTTTGTTTTGTTTTTTAATATATTATGTGGTGATGTAGAATTATATGAGCCTTACCTTTCTGTGGTTCCTTCCATATAGAAAATCCTATGATTCTCTGAGATTTTAAAAAAGTGCTACTTAAAAAATCCTTTCTGAAATAATTTCGATCAATGGTGTCAAATGCACATAGAAAGAGAGTCCACTAAACTATATATAAGGATCCCTGTGGGCCACATATTGACTTAGGAAACCACACATGCTTATATGTTTCTTTTGTTAATACATCAACACATTCAAATTAGATAGATACTACATTTAATCATTCTGACTGTATTGAGGCATGTTGTGATTCACACATCAGCCATGGGCTGTGTTTTTGACACCTCTGGTATAAATTATTTTGCCTTGGAACAGGTGACACATCTCCAAGGTCCATCCTGACCTTGAGCTTTGAAAGCTGTGAACCCCAAATTAGGAGGCTGAGAAGTGGAAGGGCATAAAATAGGGAGTAGTCAAGAATTTTAATAAGTTGTCAAGAAACATTTATAAGAGTCCCATAAGATTTGGCATTCCCTTCTATTATAACGGTAAGAGATCTGTCTTTACACATACTGGAAGGTCTAATGCACCATTTGTTGCCTCTGAATCTTATGTCAGCTGCTCAGTTTAAATCCAAAACCTCTTTAGATTTTTTAATCCAAGTGCTTTGGAATTTTGAGTGGCGAAAGATCAGAGAGCTTGGAGGAGATTAACAAAATTTGACTCCAGACAAGAAGATGTTAAGGTCACAGACCATAGTATATTTCAATCTCCCAATAACAATAGAACCTTATTAGAAGTAAACAATGTGATATAGTTAGTTGAATGCATTGGAATTACACTGGATATCTTAGGTTGCTTCTCATTCCACACCCCAGTTTAATATAAAAATAATATTGATTTTAGCCTAAGCTCTGCCACTACTGGTGTTTCCTTGGACAAATAATTTTGTATCTCTGAATTGCACCTTCCTCATCTGTAAGATGGGCATAATTACATTTGCACTGTCTAATCTACATAATCGATGTAGTAAAAAAGATAATACAAATAAAGTACTTTATCATAGTAGTAATTCAATTTCCATAGTATTTTATGGTTTGTCAAGTGCATGCCTTGCAATAAATCTGTGAGTTAGATAGTGAAATTATTATAACCTAAATTTTATATTAAAATAAATAGAAGCTTAGAGAGATTAAGTCATTTGCATGGTATTCAAATTGAGACCTCTTTTGATTCCAGATCTAGCACTCTTTCTATTTTGCCACAGTATCTCTCTATACAACCCCTAAAGTATTGTGCAAATGTAAAGAATAAATGATGTTATTATATCATTGCTGTTATTAGTATTCAAGTTGGTAAACCATAGAGGTTAGGAAATTATAATAAGAATATCACTTGTTCAAGATCCATGACAGGTAGCTGGATGTTTCCATCATCTTTAAAAATAAAACAAACAAAAAGTAATGTTTCATTAGACCCTACTATCCTTGCTAAATTTTGTCCTGTATATCCACTCCCTTTCTTAACTAAATTCTTTTAAACAGTTGTCTATAGACTGTATATAACTTCCTCTTCCCTCACTCTTTTTTAACCCCCTGCAACCTGGTTTCTGAACTTGTCACTCAACAGAAATCATTCTTGAAGGTTATCAAAATTTTCATAACCAACAAATTTAATGGTCTCTTCTCAACCCTTATCCGCATTTAATTCTCTGTAGCACTTGACAAGATTAACCATTCCCTGCTGTTGGATACTCTCATCTCTCTAAATTTTCATGATACTACATTCTCCTGTTTCTCCTATGTATTAACCAACCATGCCTTAGTTTCTTTTATGATTCACTATCCATATCATGTCCTCTCACTGTAAATATCCTGAAATTATGTCCTGGGTCTTCTTTTTGTTTTTTCTTGTACTTTTTTTAAAATTGTATTCTCTTTCATTTCATTCAATTATCCTATCTATGCAAATGATTCTCAGATCTATATAACCAGCCCTAGTCGTCCTCCTTCTGGAGTTTTAGGCTGACATAATGAACTCACTATTGAACTATATGAACCCACTTGAACGCACTTTAGAGTATCTTGTACTGGATGTTCCGTAGACATTTCAAAACCAACAAGTCCAAACAGAACTTATTATCTTCCTTCATCAAAACTATTGCTCTTCCAATCTTCAGTATTCTTGTTAAGAGCACCATTATCCATCCTTCAGTCTTCCATGTTCATTAACTTGGTGTCAGACTAGATTCTTCACTTTCACTCACAAAATATATCAATCATTTGCTGAATCTCCTTTGTCTCTCTATAATGCCTCCCAGATATGTCCTTTGCACTATGCTCACACAGCCTTTATCCTAGTTCAGGTCACTATCTCCTCTCCCTGAACTATTGCAATAGTCTCCTATTTTGTTTAACTGAAATATGACTGTCACAATTCTAATCTATCTTCAAAATGGTTAACAATGCCATTTTCCAAAAGTTCAAGTTTTATCATTTAAATCCCCCTTCAAAAATGCCAGACTATCACTCAACCAGTAAGCATTTATTAAGTATTTACTATGTATTCCAGGCACTGCGATACATGCTGGAGGAACAAAGAAATGAATAATAGCACCTGCCTTCAAGAAGTTAACTTTCTAAAGGTGGAAACAACATGCAAACACACCCATGTACAAACAAGTGTACAGGTGAAATCAGAGGTAATCTTAGAGGGAAGGCATTAGCATTAAAGGGAATCAGAAATGATTTTTGGAGAAGTTAAGCATTTTAGCTGATACTTGAAGGAAATCTCTTGAAGGAGACTTAAAAAAGAAAAAAATTGAGGAGGTAGAGGTAAGAAAGGAAAGTATTTGAGATATGAATGACAGTCAGTGAAAATGTGAGGAGTGGGGAGGTGGAGTGTCTTATGTGAAAGAGAAAGAAGTCCAGTGTCAGTGGATTGCAGAGTACTTGGAGGCAAATAAAGCATAAGAAGCCTGGAAAGGTAGCAAGACTCCATGAATGACCTTAAAAACCAAATAGAGAATTTTTGTATGTCAGATAGGAGGTGACCCAGGGCTGCAAGAATGTATTTTTTTAATAGGGAAAGCAATATGATTATACGTGTACTTCAGGAAGATCACTTTAGCAACTCAGTGAAGGTGAAAAGGAGTGGGGAAAGACGTGAGGTAAACACATCAACTTGCAGGCAAGTAGTGATGATGGTCTACATTAGTATGGTTATATTATCAGAGGAGAGAAGGGGGTCAAAGGAAAACAAAATTGGCAACAAAATGGATATAGTGAGTGAGAATGAGAAGAAAAGGATGATACCTAGGGTTTTTTAACATTTATTAATATTCATTTTTAACATGGTTACATGATTCATGCTCCACCTTTCCCCTTCAACCCCCCCCCCGCACCCCCCCACCCTTGGACGATGCGCATTTCCACTAGTTTTGTCATGTGTCCTTGATCAAGACCAATTTCCAAATTGTTGGTAGTTGCATTGGTGTGGTAGTTTCGAGTCTACACCCTCAATCATGTCCACCCCGACCCATGCGTTCAAGCAATTGTTTTTCTTATATGTTTCCTCTCCTGCAGTCCTTCCTCTGAATGTGGGTAGCTTCTTTACCATAAATCCCTCAGAATTGTCCTGGATCATTGCATTGCTGCTGGTACAGAGGTCCATTACATTCAATTTTACCACAGTATATCAGTCTCTGTGTA
>NC_058131.1:325844721-325886563 GCF_016433145.1 Gracilinanus agilis | reverse complement strand
TAATTAAAGGAGATAAGCAGGGAAGTTACTTCTTGCTAAAAGGTAACAGAGAAAATGAGGTAATACTAATATTAATCCTAAAGAAATATGCACTAAATAGCATAACAGCCAAATTCCTAAAGGAAAAGTTAAACAAGTTATAGGAGTAAATAGATAGTAAGGCTATACTAGTGGGGTACCTCAACTTTCCCCTCTCAGAGCCAGATATATCTAACCATGAAGTAACTAATAAAGATGTCAAAGAGATTAGTAGAATTCTAGAAAGTTAAATATGATGGAACTCTGGAGAAAATTGAATAGGAATAGAAAAAAATATAGCTTTTTCTCAGCAGTACATGGAACCATCATAAAAATTGACTATCAGAAAAATACAGAATAGAAAAAAATGTTAAAATTCATCTTTTCCTGACCATAATGCTATAAAACTTAGATTCACCAAAGGGCTGTGGAAGCATAAATTAAAAATTAATTAAAAACTAAATAATCTATTTCTAGAAAATTAAAAAAATAATAGAAACAATCAATAACTTCATTAAAGAGGATGACAACGATGAAGAAACATATAAAATGTGTGTGATGTAACGAAATCATTACTTAAAGGAAAAATATATATCTCTAAATGTGTACACCAATAAAAGAAAGAGCAGATCAATGAATTAGGCATGCAACTAAAAAAACTAGAAAAAATGATAAATTAGAAATCTCTATTTAAACAATAAAATAGAAATCCTGAAAATCAAAGGAGAGATTAATAAAGTACCAAAGAGAGAGGATCACAGGTAATAAAAATGAATAATTTTGATTACATGAAATTAAAAAGATTTTGAACAAACAATGCCAGTGCAGCCAAAATAAGAAGGAAAAAATAGGAATTTGGGGGGAAATTTCAAGTCTCTCTGATTAAGACATCATTTCTCAACTGTATAAGGAACTGAGCCAAACTGATAAAAAGAAATGAGCCATTCCCCAAATGATAAATAGTTAAATGATATAACCTATTTATAGTATATATACTATATTATATTGAATATATAATATATATATTATACTGAGGGATTCTAGGTGGAGTGCCCTCTTTCACCTTGATCTTGATGGGTGTGGCAGATTTTAAAATTCCCACATCAGTTGAATTCTCAGCCCAAATTGCCTCTGGGATATCTTTCAGTATTTCAAAGATACTCCCCATATGTTGTTCCTCCTCATCACCCTCCACTTGCCCTAGGAATAGCAAGGGATGGTGCTTGAGTGACTGTGTGAGTAAGTATAGGAATATTTGGCCTGACTTATGACACTGGATAGTGGCACCTAATTTACAGAGAATATCCCTCCCCAAAAGGTTGGATGGGCATCTGGGTATCAACAGAAAGGAATGATCTAAAGCCATCGGGCCTATTTTCACCATCTTAGATCTTAGCTTAGGCACGAACTCCATTTGCCCAGTGGCTCCTTTTACTCTCACAGACCCCATTAGTGCACAATTTTCTGGTGCATATGTTAACACAGACCAAGTTGCTCCGGTGTCAATAAGAGCAGGATAGATGTGATTTCCTATAGTCACCATAACCAAGGGTTCTCTGTCTTTAGCTGTTTGATCAACAGGTACCAAAGGTGTTTCTATCTTAATGTCCCCCAAATCCCATTGATCTTGTTCTAGGACTTCTATCTGTGCTGGCTCAGGATCCTGTTAGTATAATGATGGTAAGTCTCCTTCAAATGTGGCTTTTTGGACTCCTGTGCCTTAATTGGCATCCCTGGACTGTTCATGGGCCTATCAGTGTCAAAGTGTATCTCAGTTTTCTCAGACCATGAGTAAGGTAGCATGTTCTTCTCTTCATTGAACATGCTTTGCTTGACTTGTGAAAAGTTAGATTCAGGAGAGGCAATTCTCTTCATTAAAGGAAATTCTTCAGAACTGGAAATGTGTTGTTGGTTCATGACTACATCCCAACCCTGTGAGTCTGTGCCTTCTTCTTGCATCTGACCCCTAGACTCTATGTCAGTAACAGGAAACTTAACTGCAGATGTACTTTGCATAGGAAACAAAGTCAGTGTTGTAGATTCTTTCTCTGTTCCTATTGTTATCATTTTGTTTCTCTCTTGACTACTGATATTTATGGAATTGAATTCCTTTAAATGCATTAACTCAGGATCTACTCCAAAGGCATCTCTCTCTGGAGTATCACAGGTTTGAAAGTGTGCTACATCTTTATGCACCTGACCCTAAAGTACGAATTTCCTAGCCTCAGTAGCTACTAGACTTTCCACTTTCCCTTCCAGCTTCCCTAGTTGGTGATAGAGAAGAGGTTGTGCCTATGTCTGAGAATTTTGCACTTTCCTTTGCAATGGTCTGCAGGAGCTCATCTCCCTTGTTGACACTGTCTGTTTCTAAGAGATGCCTATTAGAACACCTGTCTAAAATCATTGCCCTTGTTGTTTGGCCTTACTGTAGTACTGATTGCTTTAAATGATCCACAGTCTTACTACAGAATGTCTCTTTCCCAGGACAGTGAGAATCTATAAATGCTATTTCCTTCAAGCTTGAATCAAGTACTTGTGCAGATGCTGGTTCCCTTTCAGTGTTCCCCACATCACTGTTTCCCTTCCCATAAATTCTCTCCTTTATTTCTATTATATCCTCCTCCATTTGCAACTCCTTCTCAGTCATTTCTTTGTAACTTTGTGTTACATCCACCAACCCATAATTTATAATTTCTTTTGTACCCATTTTGTCCTTCCCACTTTTCTCTGCCACTTATCTGTCACTGCCCTTATATGTCCTTGCAATAACTAAGGCCGCTTCCTTGATTCATAAGTTTATATGAGGTCTCTCTCCTTGGGACACATATTCCTCCTTTTTTGACAAACTAGGGGAATTACTGAATTTAGCACAGTTATGGTCGCAACATCTGGCTTTTACTTTGTCACTGTATCTGGTATTATCCCTGTTGGTATTGTTGTTATATCTAGAATTATAGTAGGTGTTTCTCCTGTTGTTGTTGTTATTTTTATTTTTTCTATTCCCAAAATTTTTCTGAGATATAAACCTACAGTCAAGAATAACATGCCCAAGTCTTGAGTACAAGAAGCAACACTTGACAGAGTTGCTATTATTGCTGGAGGATTGCCTAGGCCTGCTCTGGCTCCTCTGATTGCTGAACACCAGAGTCATGTTCTTAATCTCCTCAATCTCCTTGGAGTTTTGAGCTTCCTTTAGTTGTCTCTTCAGCTCTGCAATCTCCCTATCCTTTTCAGAGGCCTTTGATTGCTTAGGCTCACTATCCCTAGACTCATGGACATATGCAGCAGTCTTTCTTAGTTCTTCAATGGGCATGGTCTCCCACTGTGGACAATGCAACTTGAAATAAGCCTGGATGTGGTTTAGACTGCCCTTTACAAACTGCCTCCAGATATGCTGGATGTTATCCTCAGCTGTCATGTCCCTGAAACCTAGGATAGTTTTGCCTGCCTCTAAGAGCCTGTCCAAGTAAAGGCTTTGATATTCTTCCTCTCCCTGACGTAATTTCTCAAAGGACCCCTATGCATTTGATCATCTTGCATGGCGCCTCATTGCTTCCACTAAATCCTCTCTATACCTTTTGAGATAAGCTATGTCTGCATGTGAGGAGAGTTCCAAGTCCTGATATTGTTCAGGCCACGAGGCAAGATTGGGGTTGCTTCTTGTCTCGGCTATAAACTTTGCCTTCTCACTGGGGGGTGTATAATTCTGATAGGAGCAATCCTCAAATGTTGGATTGTAAAGTCTCACAGCCCATTTATATTCTTTTATAGACTTATGGGTATTAGTGTAGAACTGAGGAAACCTCCATTGTAAGATTTCCAGATCACCCCCTGAGAAAGTTTTGTAGCCCTTAACGTGTACCCGAATCAGGTTGTACCACTGTCCTATCAATAATGGGAAGGATAGTTAAAGGAGCTACTTCAGCCCCTGCAACCTGTTGTTCTTCAGTGTTCTTATCTGTAGCTTGTTGTTTAATATCACCCCCCTTTTTTGGTGTGACTGCACTCCTAATAATCTCTAGCTGCATGATTGTCTTTGCATCTAGATCCTTTCCCTACCTGATCTGCTTGTTTATCTCAATTAGGGTCTTCACGTGCTCCACTAATTGCTCCAAAACCAGGTTTGTTATTTCTGTTCTTCCAAAGGTAAATGCCAAAACTTTCCTCAATATCATCAGGGCCCCATAAATGTTGCAGCCATGGCTATCCTTGATGGCACATATGCCAAAGCACCACCCACTGATATAGTTAAACACATGTAAGTATCATATATTTCAATCATTTATTTGAAGAATTGGGGAACAGTTATCAGCCAAAAGGTAGCACAAGCCTGCCAAATCCCATATTTTAGCACCCCAGAGCACCCCAGTGTGACCATGGCTTATACTATATATGTATATAGATGCAGGGTCAAGCCTCACCCAGAGTTCTCCAGGGGTGATGGGGTCCCCTGGAATTCTGGGTGAGGACTGATCCTGTATCTTGCAAAAATTCCACCCTGCCATTTTCCATGTTATAATAGCAACTTTCAGAAGAAGAAATTAAAGCCATTAATAGTCATATTTAAAAAATCTCTATATCACTATTGATTAGAGAAATGCAAATTAATGCAACTCTGAGGTACCACCTTATACCTATTATATTGAATATGACAGAAAATGAATATAACAAGTACTGGAGGGAATGGGGGGGAAGGGACACTAATGCACTGTTGTTGTATTTCTGAACTGGTCCAACCATTATGGAGAACAATTTAGAATTATGCCCAAAAGGCTGTAAAACTCTGTTTACCCTTTGACTGAGGGTAAGACTTACTACTAGATTTGTATCCTAAAGAAATCAGAGAAAATGGAAAAGGCTTATAAGTATAAAATATTTATTGTAGATCTTCTTGTGGTCATAAAGATTTTGAAATTGAGGAGATGCTCATCAACTGGAAAATGACTGAACAAGTTATGCAATATAATTATGATGGAATGCTATTGTGCTATAAGAAATGAGGAGCAGGATGAAAAAACCTAGAAAGAAAAACCTAGAAGAAAAACCTAGGAAGACATATATAAACTAATGCAAAGTAAAGTCAGCAGAGAGGAGAACATTGAGCACAGTAACAGAAATATCATAATGAGGATCAAATATGAAAATTTAGTTACTCTGATCAATATCACGTTTGAAGACAATTCCAAAGGAGCCATGATGAAACACGCTGCCTCCAGAAAGACAATTGGTGTTCTCTAAGTTTAGATTAAAGTATAACTGTTTCACTTTTTTTGCAACATGGCCAATATGTAGATTTTTGCCATGACTTCACATGTGCATTTGATATATTGCCTGACTTCTAAGTGAGTGGAGCAGAGGCAAAAGGGAGGGAGCGAATTTGGAATTTGCACATTTTAAAATGTTAAAAATAAGTACATAAATAAAATTTAAGAATCAAAGCTAGTTCTATGAAAATCCCCCCACCTTACACTGGGGAACATTTTGGCCTTTCTCTGGAATTGTTCCTTTTTTTTGCCTTTAGCACTTTTCCCAGCCGTGATAGCAAGAAAGAAAGCCCAAATGTTTGGAGATGACCCTACCCACTCGAGTAATGGAAGTATAATTCTATTGATTCACATGGAATCATAGAATGCTAGGACTAAATGGGGTCCTGGGCCCATATTATTAAAGCATCTAACCAAGAATAGTAGAACTAAAAGGAACTTTTTCTATTATCCAATTCCACCTTCTCATTTTACAAATGAAAAAAAAAATGACATTTACTAACCTAAACCTTCGTACTTTGGTTGTAGTGTCCTTTACACCATAACATGCCTCCTTTCTGTGCCCTCATCATCTTACTCCTGAACTATTGTAATAGCCTGCTTATCTCAAGTCTCTACTCAATCCCATCTATCCTCAAATCAGTCTCTAAAATGATTTTCCTACATGTTTCACTGTGTCACCTTCTTTTCTACTCAAGAAATTTCAGTGAGTCCCTACTGCTTCCCAAAATGCTCTGCTTGGCATTCAAAGCCCTTTATAACCTAATTCTTTCCTATCCAGTCTTCGTATACCTTATTTCACCATATACTCCTCTACTGAGGAAGTACAATATGTAAGCATAGAAGTATTTGTGAGATTATTTGAGGAAGGACAAGTTCCCCAGGAGCTAGAAACATAACTAGAAATTTTGGCACTTGGGCAATGAGTATATTTGGGGTGGGGAATGGGGTGAACATAAAGTATGAAAATCACTTCAATATTAAACTGAGACAGACTGGAAAAGGGATCACAGGAGCTGGAAATTTAAGAAACTAGGAAGCCAGAAGGTTTGATTAAGACTTGAGGGAGAGTGAAAAAGTAGACTCAGTAAGAAACTGAACTAGTATAAGGAGTGTGAAGTGGAGGTCCCTAGATGATAGAAGCAAAGCCAAGATGCAATGAATTCTTAATGAGAGATCAGGCAGTGAGTACCAAGCAATACCCCAATCCTATTTTCTAACATTGTATGTTAGAGAGTATGAGAGAAGAAGCACCAGTCTTGGAGAGGATTCCTAGAGATGCTGAGTCCAGAAGAAAGTTAGATTTTAATGAACACTAGAAAATGGAAAGAATATAAATAGAAGACCTATGGAATGAAAGGGGTGTTAACAATGGAGAGATGTTCCAGAGAATCTAGTAGAAAGAGAGGTCAGAAGAAGATCAAGAATTGGGCCAAAAAGGACTATATTAATATGCTGGACTGGAGATGGGACAGCAGTTGTTCTAATCAATTCCTCCTTTACTCATCTAGTATTGATCTCACTTGAATTTCCTATGGGATGGAAGAAGCAGTTGTCAGAGTATATAGGACCTAAGAGAGAAGCATTATGGCTTTGATATTTTGAGGGCAACATACTGTGGAAGGGAATAAGAGTGTGCTAGAAGAAGGCAAGAAAAGAACAGATATTGGAGACAAGAGCAAAGCCCCACTCACTAGTCATCACCTGTTGATCCACTATGTCAGTGATTCCCAAACTTTTTTGGCCTACCACCCACTTTACAGAAAAAATATTACTTAGTGCCCCCTGTCACATACTATCACCTCCCCCTTACAGTTATTCACCACCCCCAAATGCACCTGTGGCCATCTCCGCCTCCCTGGATTGCTGCAGCACCCACCTTAGGAACTACTGCACTATGTTAATAGTCAAGGAAGCAAAAAAATAATAATTCTTCCTTGGGAGGTAGCAGATGAGATGAGACCTGAAAGAAACCAGGACAGTGATTTATTGTTATAGGGAATTCACAGATGACATAGACAGAGACAGAGACAGAGATACCAAGATAGAGACAGAGACAGAAAGACAGAGGGAGAAAGAACTCACTGTGCACTGGGACTATAAGAGGAGGCTTCATGGAAGAGATGTTACTGAAAATTGGCCCTAAAGGACAAATAGAATATACCTAGACATAGTGATATATTTAATTTTACTCTAAATTCCTATAGATTTTATTCTATTCACAGTGATTCCGGTTTTCTTGGACACCCCATAACTCATTATAGCCCTCACTCATAGAACCTTCAACACACTAATAGTCTGATGCCAGTTAAGAAACAGGATTGTATATTGTTATTTTATTCACTACAATAATTTGGGGCTTCTGCTCTCAGCCCAGTGAAATATAAGAATAGTTTACCCTTTGGGGAGAAAGAGTTGGTTCTTTACATGGATCTGTGATTATGAAACAGGTAGGGTAGAGGAAGATAGCAGGATGGATGGCAACTGCTGCTCCAGGGGGAGTGGAATTCTGCTGGAGTTGATAATAGAAAACAGAATTTCATCTGTAGTAACTGAATGTGGATCAGTATTTCAGTGTTTGCTCAGAATTATTAGTCGGTAGTTAGGAGCTGTGAATTGGGTCTTCCAGCAAAGTTGCATATTCACCTAGCTAACCCTCTCCTTCCCTCCTATCTTTGCAAGTTGACATTTTCCACAAAAACCTATGCTTATTAATTGGAAATTAGGTGGTCTCAGAACTCTTTTATTCCTTCACTGAAAAACAGAGGCATAGAACTGTCTCCTTGTTCTTACTTTGTTATTTATTAGGTATATGATGCTCACCAAGCTATTTCTTCTCTCTTAGGTGTAGTTTTCCCATCTGTAGCATCAAAACAAAACAAACAAACAAACAAACAAAAAAACAACTGGCAATTGAGATCTCAGTCCTGGGTGTAGATGTAGAAGATCCACACAGATTTTTGGTGAGTAATGCTTCTGGAAATTCATGATGACATAAAGTCTCTCCACATGAGAGAATGTATAGGTATTCTCTGACCATTTCTTGGATGTTTGAAACATGTTAAAGGAGAAGCCTTTGGGACGACTGCAGAGCCAAAAGGTAGGAAAGAGTGATTTTCTCAGTTGGGGACTTTTGTATGCACTCTCAGTCCTGGCTCAGCAAGTATGTGATGATATGGAATAAAGGAACCTGGCTCTTCAATCAGAACATATGCAGATATTTCTTGTTCCAAGATTCATCTCTCATTGGCCAGTACTTTCATACAGTAAAATAAAGGAGGTCCGATTGATTACAAGACATTCTTAAATGTTTTGTAAGTGTCATAGACCCCTCTGGCAGTCTGGAGAAGCCCATTAACTGTTTCTTATTACAATTCTATTAAATGTATAAAAATACAGGATTTCAAAGAATATTAGTTATGCAAGTATAGTCATCAAAATATTTTAAAAACAAGTTCATGGTCTTCAGGTTAAAAAATCTTGGATTAAGTAGTTTCTAAAGTATCCTCTAATTATAATATCTTTTTTCTTTGTTCTGATTTTCTATATTAGAGGCCACTTTCCAGTTCTAATATTTGCTATTCTGAGCTCCCTTCCAATGCTAATATTCACTGTTCAAAGTTCCCTTCATCTCTAAAACTCTATGTTTCTATTTCCTGACCCCTCTACATATTTCTTCTTTTTCCTACTCTTTGTCATTTCTTTAATCTCTTTCCCTCATTTTTAAGTCCTTGTTTTAGAATTAGTCTCTTGTCACCTAGATCTCAAACTAATTAGACAAGTTACATGATCCCTGATCTCAAATAGGGAGTTGTCGAGTTAGTTTAGGGGCATTTTTGGCTCCTGATAAAAAGTAAATTTTATTAAATTTAAATACTAGTTGAGTATTATTGTTATTGTTTTGTAAAATGTACCCTCTACTGTTAATTGGCTATGATATTAGATAATGGGGTAGTGAAAGACTCTCCACTGCCATAGAAGGAATTGGTTGAGTCTGAATGCAAATCGAAGCATATCATTCTTCACTTTATTTCTTCCTTGAATTTTTCTCTATTATAAGCAATATGTCTTCTTTCACAATGTAACAGACATTGAAATATGTATTGTATGATAACACATATGCAATCAATATCATATTAACTGCCTTTTTGGGGAGGAGAAGGAATGGAGACAATATGGATCAAAAATGTCAGAAAATTATTATTAAGTATAGCAATATGTAATTTGAAAAAAATTTAAAAAGAAGTAGAGTAGTCAACAAGATAGTATACTGAACTGGAAAAGTGGTTTCAAGTCCCAGTTCAGCCTATCATTAGCTTTATGACTTTGGGAAAGTCTTTTTCATCTATGAAACTCAAAATCATCATTTATGGGTTGATGATAATGATATGTGTTGTAAAAAGTATTGTGAAAGAAGTATTACATGTTACTATTATAATTGTAGAAACATCATGGAGAAGACTAAGTTATGAAGCAGAATAACAACAGTCATCACTTGTACATCACTTTGAACATATGTCTGAAAGAATGATCAGTAAGAGTTGGGATAGGACATCAGTCAATGATAGAATTAGATCACTAGACATTAAACCAACCTTTATCAACAGTCATGTTGGTGGTGACCATCTCAGACTCAGGGCTCCTCTGGTCTGCAATATTAGGAACAAGAGCCACTTAACAGATAGATGAGTGCTAAGAGTAGCTAGTTGGTGCTGATGATAGACCACTGGCTCTGGAATCAGGAAGAAGTGAGTTCAATCTGGTTCAGATACTTACTATTGGTGACCATGGGCAAGTTATTCTACCTCTTTTTGTCTCAGTTTCCCTATCTAAAAAATGGGGATAATAATATAACCTACCTACCTCCTAGGGTTGTTGTTAGGATCAAATGAGCTAATAATTATAAAATGCTGGCACATGGTAAATACTACACATAAATGATAGTTATTATTATCATTATCTTTCATGAAGTGACTATATTTGAAGTTGAAAAAACTTATCTCCCACCCCATTCCTGCCATCCAATTATGATGCAAGAAGATTCATAACTCAATCGAGGGCAACATATTTCTAAAGTCATATCTACTTTGAAAACTTTTAAAGCAAAAGTCATGAGACCTGAGTTCTAATTATGACTCAGTCATAGATTTGCTATGTGACTTTGGAGAGATTTCTAACCAACTGTATGGAGTTGTGAAGAAATTCAAATGAGGTAATAATTGTGAAATGTTTTGTGGAATTAAAATATACAAATACACTATGAAAATATATACTTTCCCCCTTTCCCCTTTTAAATATATTTATTAGGTAATAATCTAAAAGATTTTAACTCTTCTCCTCTAGGCCACCTTCAAATGAGATTACAGAAATAATTGGCTGAAAAGATGATGTTTTTCAAATGAGTTCCTTTTGTTCTACCTCCTCATTTAATGTCTTTAAAGGAAATTAAATGTGGTGGAGAGGTTATTTATTTCAAAAATCTATTGTTATTTGGAAGATAAAGACATGGGTTGTAACCTGGTGGTAGGATGACTAATAAGGTTCCCAGTCAAATGACTCTGGCCAACAGAAAGATAACCTTGGAGGGATAGCTTAGAGATCCTAGAACATACAGAGAGCATTCAAACAAGAAAGAAACTTAAAACCAAGAACATTATAGCATATTGCCCTACATGTTTATTAAGATTAATTGCAAGAGGAGACATAATCTTAGTCATTACATGGTCTAACACTCTCACTTTAAACATTTAACTTTTACATTTGGGAAACAGAAGTTATATTAGGATAAAAATTATGGGAATACCCAGGATTGATGGATTTTTAAGTTGAGGTCCTCTGGAAGATCTTGAAAGCCAGGAAAAATGTTGTATTCACTATATTAACCAGTCACTTATGGAAAGCAACTTGTCTGACCAATTCTTTTTTTATCAGACTGATGATAGTTCTTTCAAGGAATTCACCCAATGGACTGATTGTTTAGGCAGCATTGGAATAACCAATCAACTCACCTAACCATAAATGGCTGTTATAAATAAATGGAGGAATCTAAATGAACAAAAGGGACTCATTATGAAGTTAATGTTTCTATGAATGAATGAATGAATGAATGCATAAGTACAAGCCTGCTTCTCATTAGATTTTAAGTTTTAAAGAAGGTTATATTCGAAGACCCTGCTAGTGGGTAGATCTTTTTAGACTTCTCCTTTATTGCATACCTGAGCTAATCCTATCATTAAAGACTGGCTGAAGGGAAGGGAGACCAGAGTGAGGTATGATGCTGACCTAATTAGTGTCTCAGCAGATTTATCTAACAGGTTTATTTTAACAGGCATATTCCTGAAATGTCAGATAACGGATTTATCATAACTCCTTGTAATGAGTACTTTTCTTTCTTTAGTGAGTTTAATTCTCTTCTCTGATACTCAAACACACACACACACACACACACACACACACACAGCAACTCTCCCCACACAGAAGACTGATTGTAACATTCAGTCTTTGATAAGGTTTATTCTTATACTGGGTTATCATTTTTCTGGGTTTCAGGGAGTGTGGGAGGATTCATCTATATCGGATCTCTCCTGTTTGTCTTTCTTTGACTATTTTTTCTTGCACAGGCAAATACAATAATAACATCTTACATTTCTAAAGCTCTTTTCATCCTGATGGAACTCCAAGTGGTATGGTACACACTGCATTTCAAAACTTATGGAAATTCAATCTTACAGGTTACAAATTTAGACAACATGAAAAGTCAGAGACGCAGCCCCTCCAAGCACATTAATTCACTCACAACACACGGAGTTCTCCATATGCTGCAATTAATAGTCTCCAAGCTAACATGGACTGTTTGCTAAGGTAGCCCAGGTGGTGTTAGGGTAAAGGAAATAATGTTTATTTATGTGTCTACATTTCCATGTGATTATCAGAAACTGGCTGCTATAGCAGTGTGGGATCTATACCAACCAGTGAGGATAGTTATATGAAGTTAAAGGCACTTGGATTCATGGTTAGCAATTTAGAAGTCCCAGAAGTAAGACTTCCTATGTATCTTTGAAGCTCAGCCATGCTGTGGTCATCCTCATTCCCTGATAGCTGTACTTCTGGGGCTAAGGAAACTACATGTCACTTCCAGAATCAACCACAGGATCATAAGATTTAGACCTGGAAAAGTCTTTAAAGATCATTGAGTCCAGCTAGTTCATTTTAGTAAAGAGGAAGTTGAGTCCAAAAGTAGGGTAGTACCTTGTTCAAAGTCTGACAGCTAATAATTAATAGGTGTGGGGGTTAGAGGTAATCATTTAAGAACAGGCAACATGGTATGGTACAAAGAGCCTGAATTTGGAATGAGAGAACCTGAGTTCAGCTCATTTCTAACTGTGGCCTTAGGCAAAACATTTTTTTCTCTCTCTGGGCCTTAAAATTCTTATTACTAGAATGAAGGGTTTAGGCTAAGTGATATCTAACATAATTTTTTTTAGCCTGAAAATCCTATAATTCTTTTGTTCATTGGGTATTTGCCAGATTGGTTTAGGTGTTATGAACAAATACAAGAGAAGAAAAAATTATGGTCCCTGCTATATGTACACAGCAATGCCAAATTAATTATCCTAATGCATCTCTGATCATGTCATTGCCTTTCTCAGAAACATTCAGAGGCTCTCAGCTGCCTTCAGGATAAATTCCTAACTCCTCTGTTTTGCACTCAAGGCCCTTCATAATTTGTCCCTCGTCTGCCTTTTTAGCCTTACCTCCCACAACTTTCCCATAGATACCTTATGTTCCTGTCAAACAGACTGATTCACAAGGCACCTAACTTGGCCAGAATTTTCTAGTTCTTTTGTCTTTGATCCATATAGGGCAGTTGGTGGTAGGTGAGAGAAGAAATGGTTGTTTGGAAGTAATCCTTGGGCACCTGGATGGTGAGTTAAAGAAAAGGGGGAGTTGCAGATAAATATGGTAGAATGATGAGGATACCACCGTTTCCTCATGGTGTGTTCCTTGTTTATTATATAGAAGATATTTTTTAATAGAATAGATATGGAAACTACCTCTTGAAACTTAAAATGGGAGCTAAAGTGAGAGAGAGAGAGAGAAAGAGAGAGAGAGAGAGAAAGAGAGAGAGAGAGAGAGAGAGAGAGAGAGAGAGAGAGAGCGCTAAAAATGATACAGTTTTAAATTTTGATAGGTTCAGAAGACTTAAGTTCTAAACTAACATTTGCCACTGACTCACTTGGTGAACTTAGCGCACCCATCTCTAGGGACCTCAGTTTCTCCTTCTATAAATGTAAAGGATTATATTAAATTATTTCTAATGTTCTTCCTGAGTCTAAAATTATGTTTTATGTTCAAACATTCTATTTCTCATAGTCTAACATCTATGATTCTAAAAAGGTACAGAGTAGGCTGAATCCTGAGTCTAAAACATATGGAATGGATTTAGAGTTATAAGAGACTATAGAGATCACTTAATCCATCCCTTCATTTTGCAAATGGGGAAATTGAGAACCTGAAATGTAAATGATTTGCCCAAGGTCACAAAACTATAAGACTGAACCAAGATCAGACCTAGTTCCTGTCATGTGAAATCCAGGATTCTTCACACTATGCCAAGCTGTTTTATTTTACTTTTTTTTTAAAAATGGAAAAAAAAAAACATTGTACCAGGAGCCAAGGGACCTAGGTTTTAGTTCTGAATTTGTCATTGATTTATAACATAATCTTGGGCAAGTTAGTTCTCTCTGGGCCTCGAATTACTCTAAATGGTATAACTGAAAGTATGCCTACCTTAAAGAAAGGGAACCTGAGTTCAAATCTTCACTTTGCTAAGAGGGGATCTTGAGAAAGTTGGCAAACCTGTTGGGCATCAGTGTCTCTTTTTAGAAAAAAAAATGGTCTCCAGAAGTAACTTGCCTAAGGCCATTCTGGCAAAGTTGGGATTCAAATCCTTGTTCTAAATCCAGTGTTCTTTCACATATTTCTTTATTTCTGTTTATTTAAATGGAATGAATGTTGAAGGAACTTGACCTTTCTCAGATATTTCCTCTATTTCCCTGCATCCTTTTCAGCAGATAGAGACTGATTTTGTCACAATGAAATCCATTTGTCCCCCCTGAACCTCCAAGCACATTGACTGGGCAGTTTAAATAGTAATCATCATCTGTGTTTCAGGGTCACACTCTGATGTTACTGTTAAGAATTCTTAAAGTATCTGGGTAGAGAAAAATGTTCATGAATTCATGAGGATCCTTTCCCCTGAGATAAAAATCCAAGTATTCACATCAGGATGAAAACAACCAGACCTTTAAGCCCTGTATGAAGCCATAGACCCTAAATTTAATATTATTTATTGGGAATAATTAGGCATTATCTTTTCCTTAATGTTCTCCCCTTTCCTCTATTAATGTTGTCTTTCCTTTTGACTAAATACTAAAGGAAATGTCTCTATTATAATCTGACAAAAATTAAAATATGGAGCCTAGGTTTGTTTGGTCCATTTCACAACATCAGAAGGGGAAAGTGATAATTTTCTCTATATTAAGAGTATATGATTATCACAATGTCCTGAGAGTCATCTGTAGAAAAGTCTTAAAAGAGATTAATTTTAATTAATATAATACTTTGGAGAGCCTGATAGGAACTGAAATTCTTTCCTATTCTCTTGAGGACTGACACTTGAGTAGAACTCAGAGAAAAACTAATCATAAGTACAGTATATGACCACTTCTCTGATAGATTTCAAGGGAATGGGGGTGAGTGATCCCTTTTGCTTCTTTTAAAGATTTGATCTCATTTGTAAATTAAGGGAATCCATATTCTGCTTAAAGAGACAGGACAGATACACATGGAAATAACATCAGAATGAGAGCTAAGTGTTCAATGAGAGGTCAAGAATCCATTTGATTGAACAAACATTTATTAAATGAAATGAATTACCAGTTAATTAAAAGGAAAAAATTGCATCTTTCTAGATCCTGGGAATAAGAAGTTGGAAATTAACTAGTTCTTGATGTCAAAGAGCTTATATTCTCCTGAATAATTAGTATTATAGGAATCTAAAGGAGGAAGAACTCACTGCATAACACCATGGCCATTAAAACTGGATGTAACTGGGTTTCAATGTGAGACTTGTGTGCATTAAAGAGTGTGGGGTTTAGAAAGGTAGTATGTAGCATGGAGATTATAGAAAGGAAAGATCAATGACTATTGCCAGTAATTATGCGTTTAAGTAGGACAGTGGATAGAGTGCTGGATCTGGAGTCAAAAAGAATTGAGTTCAAATTCAACTTCAGATACTTACTAGTTGTATGACCTTAAGATCTCAGCTTCTTCAGTTGTAAAATGGGGATAATAACTCTCCTAGGGTGGTGTGAGGATCAAATATTTGTAAAAACTGGTATAGTGTCTTATAGTTGGTAGGTGCTATGTATATGTCCTGTTTGTTTATTTAATTTCTATTAGACTGGACTCTTTTTGGGGGGTTGTGTGTAGATTTCTGTTGAGTAATCCACAACCAGACTTACAAACCATGAGCCACATGAATGATGAGGCATCTTCAGGAGTCTTTTCTTATGTGGCTTCATTTTTGTCCATCTCTTCCAGAATTTTTGATCTTGGGAACGTGGTCAAAGGGACGGATTATTTTGTCTCCTATTTTTTTTCTCCCTGTGGGTGTCCATGTAGCTGTGGTAAGCATTGTAATAATTTAGAATATTGGAGATTGACTCTAGTCCTAAACTATGAAATCAGATGAGTATACACTCCAGTATTAAAGCCTGCCTCTCTCTCTCTCTCTCTCTCTCTCTCTCTCTCCCTCCCTCCCTCCAACACACACACTTCATTATCCCCTATGGATTTAATTATGATCTCTGTTTCAATGACTCCCAGATCTATGTGTCCAGACTCTGTCTTCCCCTTAACCTTCAGTGTCTTGTCATCACTTGTCTATAGGGCATTTGAAAATGAATATCCCAGAGAAATCTCAAACTCAGTCTTTCCTAAAGAGAATTCTTTGTCTTCTCCATCTTCCACCTTCCTTGTTTCTTTTGACTGTACTACCATTCTTTTGCTCTCCCAGGTTTGGAGCCTTGACATTATTCTTCACTCCTTACTCTTTCTCAACCTATATTAACCAGCTGCCAAATCTTCTCACTTCTACATCTCTCAATTTGAAGGATTCCTTATGAACTGGAATGACTTCCAGGAATTGATGCAGAGTGAAAGGAGCAGAACCAGGAGTATATTATGCACAGAGACTGATAAACTGTGGTAAAATCGAATGTAATGAATTTCTCTACTAGCAGCAATGCAATGATCCAAGACATTTCTGAGGGGCCTAAGGGAAAGAATGCAAACCACAACTAGAGAAAGAACTGTGGGAGCAGAAACACAGAAGAAAAACAACTGCTTCATCACATGGTTCAATGGGGATATGATTGGGGATGGAGACTCTAAACAATCACCCTAATGCAAATATCAATATTATGGAAATAGATCTTGATCAATGACACATGTAAAAACCAGTGGAATTGCACATTGGCTATGGGAGTGGGTAGGAGGAGGGGAGGGAAAGAACATGGATCATGTAGCCATGGAAAATTTTCTTAATTAATCTGTTAAAAAACTGGAAAAATATTTGACCCCCTACTCTCTATTCACATAAGTCTTAGTTCAGTCCCTCATCACCTTTCACCTAGATCATTGAAAGAATTTTCAACTAGTCTCTCTGCTTTGCCTCTCCTTCTTTCAGTCTAACTTCTGCTAAGCTGCCAAAGTTATATTCCTTAAGGGAAGATCTAACCATGTCACTTTCTCCCATTTAACAAACCTCATTGTATTCCTATTGCCACAAGAATAAAATTCTCTTTAGCTTTTTAAACTCTTCACAAATTTGCCGGAAGTTTTTTTGCAGCCTCATTGAATATTACACTGCCTACAGCACTCTGTGATCCAGAAAAACTGTCCTTATTGCTGTTCTTAATGGCAACAATTCATTTCTTATCTCTGGGCCTTTGCAATGACTGGTCCCCATACCAAAAATGGTCTCTCTTCTCTCCTGTCCTGCAGAGAATCATTCTTTTCCCTCAAAAGGAAACTCAAAAACCTCCTTCTGAATAAAGTCATTCCTGATCCTCTGATCTGCAAGTGCCCTCCCCCTCAAATTTTTTTAAATCAAATTTTATATTTATTCTCTTTATATTTATTCAGTATATACCAACATAGGTCTTTGTTTTATTGTTTTCCTTGTGAAGAGAGATTGGTTCTTTTATTGTACGTGTTTCCTTAGTGTCTAGCACTTGATAGGTGCTTTTAACAAAAGCCTGAAAATGAAATGTCTGATGCATGTGAGAATTTTTTTTAAAAACTGTATTAATTCCTATACGTTAGGGAGAAATATTGTGGGATCTGGGTCAGAGATACCACCTTAAATATGCTATGTTTTCCATTTTCTTTGTCATTAGACTGTCTTCCTTTTTAACAGAATTTGGTTAACGAATGAAGACAAGTGTCCTTTTCCTACTAACATGACCTATCTACCTGTCAGTATAGGAAGAGGTGGCAGGTTGATGAACCACCTCTTAATTAGCTATCATCACTTTAATCACCAATTAAAGATGTCTTGGCATGGTCAAGGTAGGAGTTGAATAGTGAGCTCCTCAAAAATCTATTTATTGGGCTGCCTGATGCAGCTCGGGTGGTCCCTGATATAGAGACCTATATCATTCTATTAGTTATGATGCTGACCTAACCAATAAACTTGAGGTCATCAATAAACTTGTATTCTTACACAAAAATTGGTCTCTAGAGATTATTTTAATCATAAAATCTATCACATTCATTTCCTTCTTTCTATTCATACAGATACTAACCTAGTTCAAGGCTTCATCCCCTCTTTCTGGGACAATTGATATAAGCCTTTTAATTGTTCTTCCTTACTCAAGTTTCTTTCCACTTCAATCCATGCTCTACATTTGCTAAATTGGTTTTCTTAGAGAAAAGGTTCTGACTATATCACTTTATTCAGAAATTCCAAAGTCCTCCAGTTGCTTTTAGGATCAAATATAAACTCCTCTGTCTGGTTTTTCAAGTCCTTCACAATCTGTCTCTTTAACTTTGTTATACATGACTCCCCTTCCTACACTCTGTGACCCAGCCATATGGGTCTTGCTGTTCTTCATACAGGATACTTCATCTCCCCTCTGCATGAATTATTTCTTCATTGCCTCTGCCTTCAGAATACGTTATTTCCTCAAAAACTCAAGTTAAAAATCACTTAATTCACTCTTTACTAATTCTTCCTAGTTTTGAAAGCCATCACATATTTCCTTGCATTTATTTATTTTTAATTTTTATATGCATATATGTATGTCTGTTTGTATAGGTGGGTTAGGGTGTGGGTGTGAATGTATGTGGGAATAAATTTATTGTCTCCTCTAGTAGAAGAGTAGATTGTAAGTTTCTTGAAGGCAGGAACATTTCATTTTTGTCTGTTTCCCCAGGACTTGGAAGAGGACCTGGCACATGATATGAACTTAATAAATGCTTTATTAATTAAATTGATTTATCAAGCAAGGTCACATAGTAATTTGTAGCAGAGACAAGACAAGAGACAAGAAGACCTAGATCTTCTAATTCTACAAATGAATATTGTCTCTCCTTCCTTCAAATATCTTCCCCTCATTTTTTCATCTTCACCTAATAGATCTTTCCTATCTATCATGGTTTGGAAAATAGTTGCCTGAATGTATTTATAGAGGATTATAACATTTAATCATATATGCAGTTTTCCATGAGCATGGATTCTGCTGATATGTAATTATTTTTTTTAAAAATGTTATACCTAATGTCAGAGTTAACCAATGCATTTGTTCCATGGTAACATAGATAGGTTGAGGTGGGAAAAGGTATTGAAGAATTTAGTTATGGTCCCAGCAGAAGTCAAACTTTCTGATCTCACTGTCCTTTCACACCTCTTCCTCTCCTCACTCAAGCATACATTGAGTAAAGTCATTTTAAGTAATTGGAGCTTGATTATTTTGTTTTTAATGTAGAAGGTTATGTCAAAATAGGAATTATAGTGTCCCAAGGTTTTAAAATTTCATCTAGGTCCTATTGTTAACCCAAAGGTTACTAGATTCAGTCTGCTCCCTCTTGGATATGTTACATATATAGAGACAAGCTCCCTGGTGTTTCTTTCCTTTTTTGTCTATGAAGAATATGCAACATGGGTATGCATTTATGTATTTAGTGATGGCATATGTGTATGTATATGTTTAGGGAAAGCATTGTCTATGCGGGAAATGATTCACTATTCCCAGGCTAACTCCTCACCAGTTGTCTTGTTGTTGATACCAAAAACTGTGCCCTGAACATGTAAAATCTCTAGAATGCCTAACCTGATGACAAGAACATGAGAGTTTCATGCTGTCTGGTATGTCAGGACATCTCCAGTCAGGTCTTACTTTATTCTGTAGCCATATTCTTTCCACTGTACACATTCTATTAGGGATTCTACCCTGATCCCCCTACTTCTTCTAGTTCTGGAACCTTATTCAAGTCTGTATGGCCATTGTTACTGGAACAATTACATCACTCTTACCCTTCTAAGACTTCATTTCGATAACATTCCAAACCAAAATACCTCTCTGTGGTCACCACTCTTCTGTATATGTTGTCTCCACCTACAAAAATGCAAGTTGCTTAAGAGAAGAGAATATGTTCACTTTTGAATTTAAGTTCCCAGGAGTTAGCATTGTTTTTAGCTTAATCGATTGTTTTATATCTATTTCTTTATGTATTCATTTTTCTTCATTAATGTGTATGAATATGTGCATATATGTGCTATGTATGGATGAGGAAAAGGGTTGTGCATATGGATATGGACAGGAGTCTAATTTCTATGCTTGCAATTCATATATGTATATCTGAGTAAACGTTGAATTTTGGGAGGTCAGTCAATCAAGCAGCATTTATTAAATGCTTATTATGGGCTATTCATTGTACTAAATATTAGAAATGCAAAGAACCACCCAAACACAGTATCCAGCTCTCAAGGAGCTCCCTGGAGATGAACACATTTAAAAAATGTTCCTTGAAGATATTTAGAATGTAAATAGAAAGTACTTTCAGAGGAAACACACAAGAAGTGGACAAGAAGGAGAAATGGCCAAGATAGCTTGCTGAAACTGAAATATAAGCTGAGTTTTAAAGAAAGCCAGAAAAGCCAAGAAATGATTTTTCCTCCAAATGAAAGGGGGAAGGGAGAACATTCCAGGTATGAGAGAGAACCAGTGAAAAGGCACAAAGTTGGGAAATGAGGTGTTTAGAAGGAACAGTAAAAAAAGTTCATGGAACTTGATTGTATGGTACATGGAAGGGAGCAAGGTATAAGGAGACATTAGAATTTGTTGAATAGGGGTGTAGCACAGTCAGACTTGAGATACATGGAGGATGGGTTGGAGTAAAAAGAAATGTAAGGTAGGGAGACATCTAAGAAGGTTATTTCAACAGTCCAAGAAAGAAGCAATTGGGGTCTGTACCAGAATAGGGGTTGTGTGAATGAAGAGAAGAGGATATATATTAGAAATGTGAAGGTACAAACTACCAGTTTTGGCAAACCATTGGATATGTGGTTGAGTGAATGAGAATTTGAACATAACACAACAACCATGAACCTGGGTGACTAGAAGGATGGTTGGTTGTATCCTCAAAAGTAATACAGGTTTTTGGAAGAGAGTAGAATTTGGGAAAGAATTCATATAATTAACTCTGTTTTGGACATATTGAGTTTAAAATGCCTCTTTGGGACACCCAGTTCAATATGTGTAAAGGGCAGACAGTAATTCAGGAGAGAGTCTAGGTTTGGGAATATAGATCTGGGAATCATCTGCAAACAGGTCATAATTGAATCAAAGGGAACTTATGAGATCACCAAGTATGAAATAGGATAGAGTTAAAAGAGAAGAGGGACCCAGATAGTATTAGAGGTCAGTCCTTATCAGTGAATATGATATATATGGAGAACCATGAGATATTTGTGAGACTGTATGTGGAGGATTTACATATGTGTGCATATGGGACAGGAATGTTCTAAAAAGAAATTGACTTTTTTTTTCTTCTTCTTTTTAATTGTCTCTCCAGTTCTGGTCACATAGAAAGTATTTAAATATGCTTTTTAATTGCTTAGTTGATTGATTGGGGCAATATTGAGAAGGTATAAATGCAGTAGGATTATTGGGATATAGAGTATTGATTATTATTATGTGTCGGAAGTATGTCTGTATATGGGAGAGGGCAATATGCTGATTCCCTGGATGGAAGCATGTGCCTCTAATGTCTTGGTGAGTTGTTACATCACTTGTGAGCGAATATGACATAGTGGGAAAATACTACAACTGGAGTAAAAAAGACCTAGAGTTGTAGAATTTTAGATTTACACTCAGAAATGACAGTAACACTCATGTTCTTTGCCCTCTCCACTTTCAGTTTTATAGATGAGGATCCTGGGTCCCAGAGAGATTAAATGACTTGTTCAAAATCATATAGGAAATAAAAAGTAGTGTGAGGATTTGAACTCTTCTTATTCAAAATCCAATGATTTTCCCATAGTGCCACAGTGTCGTCTCAACCTTGTATGACCTTTAACAAGTTATTTAACCCATCTAATCCTTGGGTAACTAAGATGATCTTTTTCATATAATACAGACAAAATTTTAACTACCTTCATTTTAGGAATTTCAAATCCCTCATTCAATGATATATTGATATGTGTGAGTGAGATGCTTATGCCTATACATAATTGGCATTTATTTTACTACAGGGTATGCATATATTTCCATGTGTATGCATTTCTCCCTTAATGACATACTTTTCAGGTAAGTGATATAAGCAAAAGCCATACACGTAAAGTCAGAACCAGAGGAAGGCAGTCCAGAAGGAAAGAAGACAGAAAATAATAGAGATTGTTAGTGATACCCCTTTAATCAAGGCATAGTATCAACGTTGATAAGGGGGTGGTATAGGTGAACAACAAACCTGGAGAATGCTTTTTCAGGAAACTCCTGTGTCAAAAGCACCACCATCTGAAAGGCAAAATGGTTCATGGTTCATATATGGGAAAGGAAAGTCCAATCAATCTATCTGTCCACCCATTCATTCATTAATTCAGTATTTATAGATATAATGTGTTCAAAGTCTTTTGTTTTCTATTATAGGGGATATAGAAAATAACATATGATTCCTAAATCAAGGAACTTACAGACTGGTACAGAAATGAGACAAACCCAAAACAATGAAAGAATATAATTAGTGATATTAGATCTTAATAGAATGCAATTCAATTCAATAAGTATTTACTAAGCTATATAAAAGGCATTATGCAAAGTGCTGTGTCTCCAAAGACAAAAATCTACAAAGAGCTCCTGGCCTCAATAGATAAAATTCTACATAGAACAGGAAGGAATCTTAGAATATGGAATACTAGAATGCATAAATTTAAATTGTAGATTTAGAAAGGATAACAGAATGTTGTTCCTGGACATCTCTATGCCATTCCTTCTTTACATGGGCTACCTCCTCCACCAAGGGGGTCAAATTCAAATATAACCAGGGTCAACTAAGACATAAATAAGAATTCCTATGGGCTACATATAAATGTAGTTTTAAAATGTAATATTATCTATGTGTGATTGTATTTTATTTTGTTAAATATTTTCCAATTTTTAATCTATTTCAGGTTAGATCTTGGAGTGCTGTGGCCCGAATGTGGCTCTTGGACCTTGTGTTTGACACCTGTGTTGTATACCACCTGCCCACTGGAGTTTAGTTTGGTGTACCTAGGACAACCCTGGGTCCTGACAAGCTTCCATCTTATCCTATGCCTTTTTATGATACTCTCCTCCTTCTACCTTTCTTACTCCGAACCTTCCCACTTCCCCTTAACAGAGCATCTTCTCCATTAGGATGTGATCTCCTTGAGGCCAGAGACTGACTCCTTTGCTTGTATTTGTATCTGAATTCCCAGAATTTAGTACAGTGCCTGGCACGAACTGTGTAATAAGTACTTTATCTTACTCTATGAGAGTTGAAAAGAAGTTTATAACATGCAATAGTATAACAAGATGAAACTTTAAAAAATAAAAGGATGTTTAGAAATCACCCAGTTAATCCCATATTTTAATATATGGGGAAAATGAACTCTGAGACGGGCCATAATTTGTCAAAGGCCCCGTGGAAAATTAGTGGTAGATATTCCATTGTATCATGGTGCCTCTAAGGAGAGGATAAATGCAGTAAAATCTTATTTCATGGCTAGGAACTTAGGCATATTCAACCAGGGTGAAGTTAGAGAATTTTTCTTGAGAGTAACCAGGAAGAAGTGGATAGAGTGCTGGTCTGGGGGTTGGGAACTCTTGAGCTTGATCTTGCCTCACAAACTTACCAAGTTGTATGATCCTGGGCAAGTCACTTCATTCTATTAATCTTGAGTTTTCTCATCCATAAAATGAAAATAAGGACAACATTTTGATCCTAAGGCTTATTTGAGAATTAAATAAGATAATGTACATTAAGTACTTTGCAAATTGTGAGCTGGGGGTATTTGGGGGAGAGGGAAAGAACATGAAATATGTAACTATGGGAAAATATTCAAAATAAAATAAAAATTTTAAATTAGGAAAAAAGGGAAAAATTAATTAAAAGGTTAAAAAATAATAAAGTACTTTGAAAACCTTAAATCACTATATTAATGTCCATTGCCATTACTGCTACTGTGGTTGTTTTGGGAATAAATGGACCTGGGAGGGAATATTATGGTTGACAGAGAACAATAGTCAAGAAGTTCCAAATAACAATATTTCTAGCAGAATCCACTCCCACCATCACCACCACTACCAATCACCAGCCCAATCTTAAGAATACTACTGTCTGAGAAAATGACTAATTTCTCACCTGGCTGAATTCCAGGAAGAGTTTCCAAGACAGGAGGTGCTTGCTGTGGAGGTCAAGGAGAGAGAGGAATTTCTGTTTCCTTGTATCAATGACAATAAAGAAAGTGTGATAGAGAAGGAGAAAAAAAAAACCACCACCAAAGGGAGGGAGTGATATAATGAGAGAGAAAAAGATTGAGTAATAATAAAGAGGCAGAAATAAAGTAATGACACCGACAGGGAGAAGGTAAGGATCCCCTAGTCCCCTGAAAAACATGCATATAACCTTCCCATATAAATGTGTTCCCCACATTTTGCCAACATAAACACACTGCTTGATTTACATACACAATCTTTTTCCAGCACACATACAACCTTGCCTCATGCATAATCCTTTACAGAAACATACAGATTCACATACACACACACATACACACAAATCTGTCCCTAATACATATAAACACCCTGTCCCACACATTGCTCCCACATACACACTCCTTCACAAACTTATACATGCAACAAACCTGGGCCCCTGAGCCTATGAAATCCTGTGGAACATTTCTCATTCACAATTATTTTCGCCTCTACTTTGTTTAATTGCGATGTTTTCTACACCATTTATTTTCAAAGCCTTTATTAGATGTGGAAATCACCAATCAATTGATAATTTCATAAAACAGAATCCAAGCAATGTGAGAGTTGTCATTATCTCTCATGCTGACAATGATCCAAGCTTGTGACAAGTGGTCATTACTCACAAACCCAAATTTCTTATGGCATTCTTTAGCCCCTACCCTTCATATCTTATTTAGAGGAGATGTTTACCAAAAGTTTAGATTTTCGATTGCTTAGGGCAGACTTGGCATCTAGTAATACATGGAGGGTTTTTTTGTTTAAACAAAATTGTGAAGTCATAAACTTTGTATCTTCTATTTTAAAAAAATACTTAAGTGGGGCGGAGCTAAGTGGCTCAGTGGATTGAGAGCCTGGCCCAGAGATGAGAGGTCCTGGGTTCAAATCTGACCTCAGACATTTCCTAGCTGTGTGACCCTGGGCAAGTCACTTGACCCCCATTGCCTAGCCCTTACCATTCTTTTGCTTTGGAACCAGTACACAGTATTGATTCCAAGAAAGAAGGTAAGGGTTTAAAAAAATATATTAAAAAAATATTTAAGGTCCTTCTTTGCCCCTAAAATTTCCCTATATTCCTCTTTTCTCTCTGGCATATATTTAAGAAAGAAAGTTGAATTTCTGTAGGTATTTGCATGGAAATAGTACCTTGGACCATTTTTCATTGGAGCTAGTAAGAAGCTGAGAGTGCCTGGCCCTTTTGTTTTCTCCTATCTCTGTTATGTCCAAGATTTTCTTGCTTTTAAGTGAAGGAAACTGGAGATAACTATAACCTTTAAAAAAATCAAGAGCCACTAGAAGTTCAGGTACTAGAATCCATGTCAGGATTTGCAAGTGAGGAAACAAGTTCTGAAGTACCTGTCCAGCCTAGTTCAGCAGTAGCTGAGGTTCAGGTTCATGCACTCTTAGTTATGATATATTTAGAAGTGATTTTAGTAGGGTCAGTTCTACAAAAGAGCTATTTAAGTTTGAGTCCACTTTCTCCCAAGACTAAGATAATATTAGGAAGAGTATGCCCTTCTATCCCACCAAAATGAGGGAATGGTTATATTTTTTATTTATATATCTTTAAATATCTCTTTGTAAAAGCAGAATGAAATAAAATACATTGTTCATCCCTCATCAAAATTCCAATTTCCTCAAGTTTCTGATGAGCTAAGTTATTTCACACTAAGACATACATGACTAATAATATTTCAGTGCATTGGTCCTCCCAGAGGCACTTATATTTTAAAAGAAAAGAAAATCTTGGAACATCAAACACTTGAACATGGAGCATAGAATGTTAGATTTTGAAGAGATTTTAGAGGTCATCTAATGATGCAAGTTAGTCCAAATCCCTTGGTTTATAGTTAAAATTGAGACTCAGAGAGGAAGTGACTTGCCTAAAATCACGAACCTAGTTAGTGAGAGTGTTGGCAGTAGCCAGTTCTTTTTACATCTAATCTATCTTTTTTTTGTGTGTGTAATTGTGTCATACTTTGGCCCTCTGCAAAGCCTTGAGGCCAGGCAGGATCTTCAGTTATCATACAAAGATTTGATTTCATAGTCTTCTGAATAAAGGCACATTCCAAATAAAGGCAAGATTTAGGACTGAGCTGAGTACTATATCACAATGCAGTCCTTTTCCAACTAAGTGGAGGTCACATCCCTTTCATGTTTCTGAGAAGAGGAGATAGACTCTGGGCTCCTCCATCTGTGAACTTGCTCTTCTTCTCCTATGGTAGCTTCTGTCTATGGGCTGGAGGAGGCTGCATTTCCCCAAGGCAAATGTGATATATTAGATGGATGTGCATGACACTTGGGTCAAGTGAGCACCTGTTCCCCAAGGGCCTGAGGCCTCCTTACTAACCTGGGAAAGAATTTGCTGCAACAGCTCATGCCAGGGAGATTAGTGCAGGGCCTCAGATTCTTCGCAATGGTTATAGGTTGGAATTTTCTCTTGCCCTAGGGTATGCTTCTGAGCAGAGAAGTAGGATGGGTCTGACTCTGGAACATAAGAATTTTTTAACATGTTTGGGGATGGGAAGGACATTTTTTACCTTAATTTCAGGCAAGAGGATGGTCTTGGGCAGTATAATTTAATTAATATAGAGTTAAGACTATTATTATTTACATAGCAGCACCAATTATTAAAAAAAGAAGCCTTTACATAGTACCTTATGACTTACCAATCACTCAAACATGCATAAATTCTTCCTGATTTTGCTCATTTTTTTCTGGAACTTTAATGTGACTTCATATTTTCAGTGATCTTAACATATATCTCAATTATATATTTCTTCTACAGTATGACACACAACTGAACATCTTAATGGTCAACAGATGAAAGGATGAGAAACACTATCTCCCAAACTTTAAAATATCATCCAATAGCCAATTTACTTGTGGGATGACATTTTTGTAGCTTGTTCCTCTTGGTGGGCCCAAAATGATTCTATTCAATATCTGAGAGTATTTTTCACCAGGGCCATGCATAGGATTCCTTTGCCAATAGAATATAAAGCTAGGAAGCCTATTAGATATCAGTCATTTTATCAGTAATTATAAATTAATTTGGGGCCACTAGGAGGCTTACAGAGTAGAGCATCAGGCCTGGAGTCAGGAGGATCTGAATTCAAATCTGATCTTAGATACTTCCCACCTGTGTGACAAGTCACTTAACCCAAATTTCCTAGCCTTAGTATCAATTCCAAGTCAGAAGGTAAGGGTTTAAAAAAACAAACTAATTAAACACCAATGATGAGTTAGCCACTTTGTTAAGTACCGGGAATACAAAGATAAAAGGGAATCAGTCCCTGCCCTTGAGAAGCTTCTAAGGTGTACACATATCAGAATAAACAGAACATAATATAATGATAATGAATGTAAAGTAGTTTGGGGAGAAGATATACTAGTACTTGGGGGGTAGAGGAGGTAATCAGAAGAGGTTTTATGTAAAACGCCATGCTTGAGCTGATTATTGAAAAAAAATGTATTTTTTTTTCCAAAAGGAGAATGGCGATTCTGTGCTGAATCTAGTTTGAATTAGTTCCTGAGAGTTTATTGTGAAATTTGAAAAGTTTACACCTCAGAAATTGACAAAAATTAAAACTCAGAGATTTACTTACTGTTTGTTAATTGTCTAGACTTTAGTAAGGGATGGACATGTTAATAATTCAGATTAAACTTGAAAGTATGTCTGGCATGCATACTTATTCCTCTCCCACCACCCCCCGAAAATTGACTGTTATATATTTACTAGCACATCCCTGGGCAAAAATGAGGAGGAAGAATATTTCAAGTATGGAGGATAGGAAGTACATAGTCTTGGAAACCAAAAGATGGAGTTCTACATGAGTAATGATAGCAAGTACTCTAGGTTAGTTTGGCTGAACCATAGAGAACATGGAGGGAAGTAACATGTAAGGAATGGAAATGTTTAAGTGGACAGGTGAATGGCTTTAAATGCCAGACAGAAGAGCCTATGCTTGATTTCTGTGGTACTAGAGAGACAATAGAGCTTATGAAATTGGGAGTATATGGGACATGGTTAGATCTATGCCTTAATAAATTACTCTGATGGCTATATGTAGGGTAGATTTGAATTGTGAGAAATTTGACACAGAGATACTAAATTTGACACAGGAAGACTACAGCAATAGCATAGATGTGAGGTTATGAGAGCCTGAACTAGGATGGAGTATAAGTGAAAAGAGAGAACAGGACAGATTTGGGACATGCAATTGAGGCAGAAACTGAGATTTGGTAATTCATTGCATATATAGGGTATGTAAGAATGACATTTCTTCAAGAGTGACATTTAGATTTTCAACCTTGTTGACTGGAAGTCTTGGGGGTACCTTTGATAGTTTGGGGAAGGGATGTTTGGAAGATGGAAGGAGTTAAGGACAAAGGCATTGAGTTCTTTTGGGACATTTTGAATTTGAGATATCTACAAGATGTTCAGTTCAAAATATCAAATAGGCAGTTAAGGATGTGGAGACAAAATTAAAAAAAAAGAAAAATTAATATTAAAAAACAAAGCTCAGGAGAGAAACTAGAGCTGGTTATAGAGACATGGGAATTATTGCCATTGGAATGATAATTGAACCTAATATAGTTGATGAAAAGAGAAAAGAGAAGTCTTAAGGAAGAATCTTGTGGCATAGATGAGTCTGATATGATTGAAGAATGAAAGGAATAGTCAGAGAAGGAGAATGAGGAGAGAGCAGTGCAACAAAGCCCTGGAGGAGAGAGCATACTGGAAGACAGGATGCTGCAAACAGATCAAGGAGGTTATGGATTCAGAAGCTTGGCATTTGGGATATCTGGTCTAACCCCCTCATTTTATAGAGGAAAAAAATTGAAGCTTGGGGTAGGAAATTGGCTTACCCAAAGTTAAAAAATAACTGACATTCTGTTCACTCATTTTCCATTCCTTCAAAGCCACATATCTATCCATAATACAGCATGGCTTCATCAATTGATCCCTTGGTCACCATGATCTCTCTGGTGACCAACCCTGACCTCCAAATCCTCTAATTGTATGTGTGCTTAACAGTTAAAGTGTTTTCTGGAGGAATATACACTGATTCTGTCTGCAGGCACCTCTGCTATCCCTAGACATGCTGGAAAAGGATAGACCTTCATTCTGTAGGTCCATCAACCAACCAAACCATCAATCATATTATCAGCTAATAAGCACTATATTAAAGGATGGTGATACAAAGACAAAAATCTAATAGTTCCTGACTTCAGGGTGCTTACATTCTAATAAGATGACAACATGTACATATATAAATATCATATATATAGTCATCCCTCACTATATTGCAATTCACTTATTGTGACTTCACTGTATCAAAGATTTTTTATTTCTCAGAGATTTTGCTATATCACGGGATTTTGAAGATGAATACCATACTGTACACAATAGAAATACAGTACGTCACTACCGCTTGCACAAGTTTGCCAATGTGAGATTATACATGCACACTATTGGCTGATGGAATGAAAGGAGACCAACCATAGCACTGTGTTCTGTATCCTTGACTCTGATTGACTCAGTGACTGTAGCATCAGTCTGTTTGCTCTCCCACACTGTGCCCATGTGTTCAGCATCTCTCCTTCTCCACTTCACATTAACATCTGATCTCTGCATGTAGTATTGCTCTGCAGTGTTGTGTTTTTGCGAAGTTTTCATAAAAGTTTGAATTGATTTCAAGCCCTATGCTACCCAAACATTCTGCTCTTTCTAAGGCTTCTGGCAGTGAACCAAGTGCCAGAGGAAGATGCTTACCATCAAAGAATAATAAAATAAATATAATACCACTACTTTGAGGATTTTCACCTATCACGGGGGTCTCTGGAATGTAACTACTGCAATAGGTGAGGGATCACTATATATAATATACTTATATGAATAAATACATGAAAATAAACAACTTCTGCCAACTGTCAGTTGTGAGGAAAAAATGCCTGTCTAGCTGGTGTAGCAAGGAAATCTGAGGGAAAAACAGGAGGTGGCACTGGCAGATGAGTCAAACCATTGCCACCACCTAGGTTACCATCTCCCCTCCAGATTCTTATGACAAGATGGTTAAAGAGCCTGAGAATAAGAAGACTAGGAATAATATTGTCCTTCATGTCATAGACCATGCTTCCAACAGAGTCTTTGCAGAAAACATCAAAAGGAACAGTTCCTATGTAAAAAGTCCCTACCATATTTTCCATCTCTCCATCAACTACTAACCAACTGCCACCAATAGGCAAGTAGGTCTAAGAACCCCAGGAATGACAGTACTTTCATGCCAGACTGATCAGGCAGTCAATAAACAATTATTAAGCACCAAGTGTGCCCAGTGTGCCAATGACTATGCTAAATGCTAGCATAGACCTCTGGTCCTGCTTCTATCCCAGGCCTCTGTAACCAAATCCAGCAAAGCAAACCCTGTGGAAATGCAACCTGGCACCTGCCATTATAGATTATGTAGCCTCCTAGAACTTAGTAGTCATACTTACTGAAAACTTATAAAAGATTCTACTTTTAATCTGCTTTCTCACCAGATTTCAAACAGAAGCTCCTTACTTCTAAAGTCACTACCATGGTGCCTTGATTGGCATCATCTCCTTTAGCCTCTTCTCCCCTCTGATGGAAGGATTAGAGGGTAGACTATGAAAACTCCTTCTCTTGCCTTCCCCTATAGTGGGCAGAAACTAGACTCTCAGCTCACTCCACTTTGCGTTTTTTTGCTCTGACTGTTTTCAGCTGTCTGTACAAAATAAGATGTTCTCATGCTAGTTATTCCCTTGTCTCCTTCTACTTTTCTGTCTCCTTTTATATATTGTGTCCCCTTTTAGACTGTGAGCTCCTTGAGGGCTGAGATAATTTTTTCATTAATTGTATCCCTAGTGCTTAGTATAGTGTCTGGCACTTAATAAATGTTTGTCAGATTATTTATTTGGATCTGGAAAAAGAAAGTTCTTACCACCAAACTCCTTGGTCAGTTGGTCAGACAATATAAACTGTAATGTAGGATTTCTTACATTTGCAATATTACCCTAGGCAATCCTGTCAGTTAGCAGAATGGAACTCTGGCCTGGCAGGTGCCATCCTAGGTGCTGACATTTGGGCTGTGACTATAGAAAGCCTTGCAAACCCAATCTTGGGTTCTGATTTCCTTGACCCTACCCAGACACCCAACTACCCCTGACTTCCCCTTGGGGACCCTGAGATTGAAGGGAGGTGGGTTGTGGAACATGGGCAGGACTTAGGTTAGAGTAGCCTAGTGGTTAGGGACATCCCTAAAACAATTTAGCAACTTTATCTGTTTAGCTGGTGGATCAAATAACATCAGGGCAGTGCTAGATTATCTGTGGCTGAGGGCTGGTTCCCTCACTCAGCCTGACCTTACCTTCTAGGTCCATTGCCAACACTTGCCAGTTGCCAGCTTCACAAGACCTTGGACCCTCTTACCTCAGTTTTCCCTTTCCAGTTTAAAATAAATCCCTTAGCTTAAATCTGTGAGTTCCTGTATTTCCTTCAACATCACCTAGGCTAAAGAGCCTGAGGAGAGGAGAGAATATCAATAAGTTGAGGTTACTGTGAAGTGGAAGCCAACCCTTCATTGTAACCAGGAAATTGAGTCCTATTTCCTGCTGGGTTCTGCTCTCACACAATAGGAAGGCAGTTACTTCAGCAGGAAGGGGCCACCCATTCAACACCTTAAAGGACCCTACAGCTAGCAGTGGAGATTGACTGGGCACCACAGCCACGGCTGCTCATCAATGATAACATCTAGCTCCGAAATCTCCTGCTGGTTTAGTTATAGGCTCCCAGGCCCCTGGTGACTCACATTTATCATCATCAACATATTATCCACTACATTATAATCCATTACATTTATTTGGATCTGGTAAAAGAAAGTTCTTACCACCAAAGTCCTTGGTCAGTTGGTCAGACAACATATACTTAGTAAGGGTTTACTATATGCCAACAACTGTGCTAAGCATCATGCATCAAATGATTAGAAAAGGTAGTCTCTGTCTTTAAAGAGGTCACATTCTTTAATAGAAGACACAAAATGCAAAAATTTATACATATAAGATACATACAATGCAAATGGAAAATATTATCAAAACATGGGCACTAACAGTGAGGGAATGTGAGAGAAGGGTATGAAAAAGGCTTCATTCTGAAGGTGGGATTTAAGCTGTCTTGAAGGAAGTCAGATGAGAGAATATGGAAGAGATGGGGAGGGAGCTAAGGGAAAGGCACAGATTCAGAAAATGAAATATTGAATGTGAAGAACATTAAGGCCAGTATAGCCAGACTATAGAATGTGGCAAAGAGAGTAAAGTGTAAGAAGACTGAAAAAGTAGGAAGGGAACAGGTTGTAAATGCCTTTCAGTATCAAATGGGGCAGCCAGGTGGCTCAGAAGATTGAAAGCCAGGCCTGGAAATGGGAGGTCTTGTGTTCAAATGTGGTCTCAGACATTTCCTGGTTGTGTGATCCTGGGAAAGTCACTTCAATCCAATTGCCTAACCTTTCCACTCTTCTGCCTTGGAACTGACTCTTAGTGTCAATTTTAAGACAAAAGGTAAAGGTTTAAAAAATGTTAAATATTTTCTAAAAGAATTATTTAAAAAAAAAGACAAAAAATGTTAAATAGGTGATTTTATTTTTGGTTTTGGAGTGACAGGGAGCCACTGGCCTTTACAGAACATGGTAGAAGGTAACATGGACAGACCTATATTTTAGGAAGATCATTCTGGCACCTGATGGAAAGATGGATTGGATTGGAGAAAGACCAAAGGAGACTAACCAGCAGGTTACTATAGTAGTTCAAGAATGAGATAATAAAAGCCTATGTTAGGGTGGCTACAATTTGAGTGGTGAAGAAGAACACATGAAAGATGTTTCAAAGGAACAAAAGACAAGAAGTTTGAAAATGCCCCTGAGGTTGCAAGCTTGGGAGACTGAGAGGATTATTGTTGTTCTCAACAATAATAGGAAAGTTGTGTCAAATGGTTTAACATTATAAATGGATTTAGGGGCAGCTAGAAGTCTCAGTGGATAGAGATCTAGGACTAGAAATGGGAACTCCTAGATTCAAATCTGGCCTCAGACATTTCTTAGCTATGTGATTCTGGGCAAGTCATTTAATCCCAAATGCCTAGCCCTTACTGCTCTTCTACTTTAGAACCAATACATAGCATTGATTCTAAGACATGTGAAAGAGAATTCTTTACTCTATTGTCTATCTTGAGTTAACACTAACTTAATTACCCCTACTTAATACCTCACTAGACTAAAGACAGGATAAATTCTCCTTTTTCTACTTTTGAATTGAATCAACAAAAGCTTGAACACCCTACTTAGCACTAGGCAGAGGAGGGTGGAGACCCTTTCAACTTAATCAGCCAGGAAATGAGAATTCACACCTCAGTAAGCCAGGAATCTGTGAACTCTTTCTATGAGTATTTACCTCTCCAAAAGGTGAGATTTAGAAAATTCACACCCTTAGATGAGAACTTAACCTTCAGAAGGTGAGAAGTTGATCCCATAGATCAACTCCCCCTGGGCAGTACTAGACAATTTGGAAACTGTGATTGGCCCCTGTGAAGAGGGACAGAGACAAGAAGTCACCATAAAAGCAAGCCTAGAACTCCCTCAGAGGAGATTGTCTTTGAGAAGAGAGTCTGAAGAGATTGTCTTCTGGAGATAGTCTTCCACCTGGGGAGAGTCTTTGAAGGAGCTTCACTGGAGACAATGGCTTGGATTGTGGGCTTGAAGCTGGCTTCAGCTTAGACTCTGACTCCTGGACTACTTCCTTGGGTGAGTGAAAAGCTGACTCCTTTCCTAGTTTCCTAAGAGACTAGCTTCCCTCTTTGAGAAGGCCACTCACCACCAGCCTTCCTGGTTGAGAGCTAATTAATCTCTGCCTAGATTAAGCAGACCCAAAGTAAACATTTAGGTTTACAGAATAGATAACCTCTCTAACCTCTTCACATTTCTCTACTTTATTGTTTCCCCTCCATTTTGTAAATATTTGTAAATAAATTTCTGACTCAAGATATAATAAATATTGGCAACCACATGATTTCATAAAATTATTGTCCAACCATTAATTTTAACCTTTACAGACAGAAGGTAAGGTGTTTTTTTTAAAGAAAGAAATGTATATGACTTTTTCATTGGAAATGACATTAAAGATAATTCTTTACTATTTGTTTTGGTTCTATACCCTAAGGATCATGGGGCCTCTTATATTTATTATATCATCTCCCTATTATAATAAATGTAAGCTTCTCGAGAGGACTTTTTTCTGTTTGTATCCTCAGAACTTAACACAACTCTGCATGAAATAAGTATTTTTTTATTCATCCATTAATTGATTCCAGGTAATTTTCCACTAGGTAAACAAGAGAAATCAGGAAAGGATTCATGTAGAAAGTATAGTAAAAATCAATTTCTTAAATTCACATAGAAATATGGTAAATTTCTCTCCTCAATCTTGCTTTCTCCAGCATATGTCTTTCACTTCAATCAACAGTCTTCAATACTCACACTACAGGCACTTGTTAGTAAATTCAATCATGAATTGACTGGGATTCAATATCTGCCAAAGAGTCACTTAATGTACATGATACTTGAGAAAGACAGTCTAATGGACATGCTAACTGTCCCTTCTTCTGGCTTCTCCAAGGTGTATCCTTAGATTAACTTCAGTCATCAGAATGTAGACTACCTGGACCATATTAACTCACTCCCCCTACCCTTTCCAAGAAATATCCCCATTGATATGCCATCCATAATTATAGAGGGGTGAAGAAAGAATTTTCCATTTGAAAAAGTTTTTTTTCAAACTCATGTTTTGGTAATATTGAATACTTAACTTTTTCATTTTTTTCATCCATAAAATGAAGAGGATAGCATGCAGGGTTTGCTTTTTCTAGGGCTTTTTAAGTAAAGGTTAGATGATTGTTTTCAGAGGTAGCCATCAAAAGAATTCTTATCCAGGAATGGATAAGACTAGAGGAATTCTAAAGTCCTTTCTAATGCAAAGTTTATCTGTGATATTCTATTTTTTAAAACTACTACCAGCTTTAACATTCTGAGTTCTATGTTCTAACATATTTTGATATTTCTAGAAAATTATAACTATTAAATTAATGTTCTTACAAAAAAAAAAGAAAAACACCTTACCTTCTGTCTTGGTATCAATTATAAGAAGAGCTGCAAAGGGCTAGGCAATTGGAGTTAAAAGATTTGCCCAAGGTCATGCAGCTAAGAAATATCTGAGGTCAGATTTGAATCCAGTTCCTCCCAACTTTAGGTCTGGCACTCTATCCACTATGCTACCTAGCTGCCCCTCTAATGGTCTTTAATACAATGACCTATACCAGTGATGGGCAAACTAAGGCCAGTGGGCCAGTTGTGGTCCCCTCTAATGTTCCATCTGGCTGCCCAACATTATTCCTAATCTGATGAATACAATGAGTAGGATACAATACAATGAAACTTCAGAAGAGTTGCCTTAGAAATAGACTGCCAGGTAAGCATTTCCTTTCCTTTGGTCCCCTCTTTAAAAAGTTTGCCCATCACTGGACTATACAATAGATTTCTCCCTGAATTCCAATTTGAATATTAATTCAAATAAGGTGTCATGCTGTAGCTCAAGCACACTGAAATTTTATTAAAGAAATAAAAAAATCATAAAATCATAGATCTTGAACTAGAAGAAATCTCATAGGCCAGTTATTCTATTCTCCCATTTTACACATGAGGAAACTGAGGTCTAGATAAGTTCAATGACTTCCCCTAGGTTTTGCAGATAGTAAGGAACAGAGCCAGACAACTCCAGTCTTTTGATTCCAGATTCCATATATCCTTTCCATTGAGGCACACTGAGTTTGAGTCCTCCAGTCTTTTAATCCTACTAACTACCTATGTGAATCTGAAATAATAACAAACATTCTTAAAGCACTTACTATGTGTCAAGCACTGTGCTAAACACTTTAAAAATATTATCTCATTTGATCCTCAGAACTACTCTGAGAGGTTGGTGTTTTTATTTACCCTCATTTTACAGAAGAGGAAACTGAGGCAAATAAAGGTTAAGTAGTCTACTCAGGTTCACACAGCTAGTAAGTGTCTGAGCCTGAATTTGAACTGACTCCAGGCCAAGCCCTCTAACTACTGCAACATATAATTGCCTCATCTTTCTATGAATTTGAGTTTCTTTATTGATAAATGTAGAAATAATCTTTATATCCTTTCTGTTATAAGATTGTTATGAGGAATTTGCTTTGTAAACTAGAAGTAGTTTTCATGATCTTTATCTACCTGATCCTATTCAGCAGTAAGGGCCAGTGACCATGAAAATAAGTGCTTAATCCCACTTGTCATTGCAATTTCTTTGTTTCAATCAAGTCCAACTCTCCGTGGTGCTGTGGGGTTTTCTTGCAAAGATAGTGAATTGGTTAGCCATTTCCTTTTCCAGTTAATTTTATAGATGAGGAAACTGAGGTAGACAGATAAGTGAATTGCCCAGAGTCACATAGCTAATAAGGGTTTGAGGTCAAATTTGAACTCAGGTCTTTCTGACTCTAGGCCCCAAATTCTCACCATTTCACCACTTAGCAACCCCACTTGACATTAGGTCACACCAAATCTTAGACCAATAAGAGGAAAGATATAACACTCATAAATGTCTAAATATAAATGTAGAGATAGAGTTCTCTTTGAGAATCAGAAGGAATTTTTTCCTCTGGTATTGAGTGGAGATGAACCAGAACTGGCAGAATCTAGTCCTTACTCCTATTTTAAGTAAGGCACTAGGTAACAGAAACCCCTATAGCTATATACATTAGTTGTCAGTACACTCAGAACCAAATATGGTGCCTAACTAATAATTATATTATCACAGGTTTCTCATAATTTCCTCTTCTCCTAATTTAAAGAGTCTCTATTTTATTTTTTATCCAGACCTTTAATTAGTGAAGAGAACCCACAGGAAGAACATCCCTTTAAAAATTAATATCATTAACTGTTCTACTACTTATAGTGTTAGCAAGTTCCTTAGAGATATTAAAAGAATAGGTGATTTACTTAGAGTTACATAACCAGGAACTGTCAGAGGCAAGTCTTTTTGATTCTAAGGCTTGTTCTATTGACTATGCTTTCTCTCTGTTCTGTTTCCTTCTAAATTTTCCTATTCTAAATGATATTTATGATTGCGACTCTTATAAGCTGTCTCAGCCCTCATTCACGCAGTTAGCATGGTGCAGAGGCAAGATTTTGGAATAAGATCTGGTTTGGAATCCTAGTTCTCTTACTTACTGCAAATACTACTTTGGTCTAGTCTCTTTCTCTCAGTGTCTTTATGTAGAAAGTGGTCTATAAAGATTTTTTTCAGTTCTAAATCCTATCTATGACCTTAGATGAGATATCTCTCAGATAAATAGGAGCCTCAAACAGAAAATCCATGACCTGTGATCTAGTATTATGGGACACAGCCAATCGCACTAAGGAGGAAGCAAAAGGAATTGGCCCATATTTTGCTTTACTTTCTCCCTGGCCTCCCTTGCACCCTGGATGATACAAAGAAGGTTCCCCAGCAGGATAATTAAAAGGTAGCAACGCTGCTTTTCGGTGTGAACAGGAGACAAGTCAATGCAGTTCAATCTGCTGGGAATTGGCTGCAATCAATTTCCCTTGCTGCCTGTCCAAGGCTAATGCTGTAAAGCATTCAGGACACTGATCAATGATGACCTTGAGTGCCAGAGGGAGAGACAAAGTGGTCCCTGACTGCAGCCGGAAAAGCCAAGGCTTATGTTTAACTCCTGGACGTCCCTTTCATCCTCTTCCTTTCATTTTGAAAACAACTCCTCAGAAGAAGAGATGAAAAGTAGAGGAGCAATATAGAAGTGTCTTTGGGGGTACATGAAACTAGACTTTAAAGAAAACAAGAAAGCTATTTTGATCAAGGTAATAGGTTCCATCATCATCATCAGTGATCAATTATAAGCAACAATTCTTCAATACATCTGTGACCTCTATGTAGGCACCCTTTTCATTAGTTCAGATGATGGTCTATCTCCCCAAAAGTCTTCCTGAGACCTGAGTTTATATCCTACCTCTCTTATTTTCTACATGTAATCTTGGTCAAGTCACTTAACTTTCATGGCATCAGTTGTCTTGACACCTGGATTTAAAAGGTCCTTTTCAAGATGTAAAATCCATTAGGAAGACAACATAGCACAAGAGACAGGGCAATGGACTTGGGATCAGAAAGACTGTTCATATTAAGTCTTAGTAATTTACAATGTGTGATCCTGGGCAGGAAACAATTTCTTTGGGTCTCAGTTTGCTCACATGTCTAACCAGGAGTTGGATTTAATAGAGCAAATATCTATGATCTTATGACCAGATAGACTCTGAGATCCTTTCTGGGTCCATATCTATGACTTCATTGTGGAGTAAAGATAAGCCCAGGTTCTTGAAGGCCATGCTGGTAAAGTGCAGACCTACCAAGCTGGAAAAGGCTCCCAGTGTAGGCTCTGTAGTGGCTGATATCTGTTCTTAAAGGATGGGCCAGAGAAGTGTGGAAAGTCCCCTCATAGAGAGTAAGCTACAACCTGATTTTTTTGGAGGGAGAGAATAATTATGTCCTGCAGTGACATAATTATAATGCTAAATAGTACAAAGAAACCAGACCAGAGAGCTTTCTCTGAAGTCAGGAAAACTTGGATTCAAGTCACACCTCTGCCATAGACTGACTATATGATCCTGGGTAAATTATTTAACTTCTTAGAACTCCAGGCAATTATCTAAGACAAAATTTCAGAATAGTTAGTAATCCTCATTGGAAAAGAAGTTTCTTTAAAAAAAATTATATGCATATACATATACATATACATATATATATATATAATTTTTTTCAATGAAGAAACTCATATTTTCTCTTCCTCTTAATGCTTCCCATTGAGAAAGAAAAATAGTCATTTGGAATAGATATGTATGACATGCAAAGCAAATTCCCAAAGTGGCCATGTCTAAAGCTATGTCTCATTCTTTGTCTTCAGTCTGAAACCTTTTGTAAATTCATTTCCTTAGGGAACTTCCCAGTGAAGGAACTCCCTCTACTCCATGGGTTTCTTGAAATCTGTGGAGGAGAGGTAGTTTCTTCACTGGGAGTTCCCTGTTTTTTAATGAAATCACAGGTCTAATCAAAATAATTGAATGTTAGCATTAGTTGATATTGATTATTTTGATTTACTTTTATGATTTAATCTTGTAAGTTAGTAAATTAATTTTTAACATGGTACCTCCAAAAGTAAAAATAATATAAAATGTTTAAAAAATTCTGTCTTCTCGGACTTCTGGTTAAGATGGCGGCAGAGTAAGGAGCAGCTGCTCGATCTCTCCTAACCTAAGCATACAGGACTCCTCAAGGGGACATAAAAATGAATCCAGACGAACAAAGGAACCCCACAATGGGGCACAGCATTGAAGGTATGGAGAACCAGGGCATTTCCACGCTGTGAAGGGGTGAAACAGCTCTCACTAAAACGCGAGAGGAAGAAGCCCCTCCACCAACCCCCACACCACGCATAACACCAAGGCCAAAGCACAAGAGTGAAAGCAGGATAGGCAACCAGTGAGTCACTGGCAGCTCCAGGGCTTGTCCCTGAGAGCTGCAGGATGTAGAACCCCAAGTGGCTAAAGAACATGTACGGACCTTCCAGAGCATCTGCACAGGTGGGGACATTACCCGAGGTGCGGACAAAGTTCTGGAGCACAGGTTTGGACCTCGAGTGGGGACCTGGGGCAGACAGGAGCATGGCTGTGGAAGCAGCCCCTGAGACTGCTGAAGGAGCCTCAGGGCAGAGGGGCAGACCAGGGACTACCAGGAGGCTTGACCCCGAAGGACAAGGAGACCAGAGCCCTCGGGAGCTTAGAAAGTACAGGCAGACCCGGAGTGTGAAGACAAATCTGAAAAGGGGTGGGGCTAACAATGGCAAGCCGAAAACCCCAGAAGAAAAACATTATCAAGAAAAACTCTGGAACACTCGGCAACATTTACACAGAGAAAATCCAGACAACAGAGGAGGACAAACAAGTATCCAAACCTTCCCAAAACAATGAAAACTGGTCACAAGCTATTGAAGAGTTCAAAAATGAGATGTTGAGGAAGATGGAAGAGATCTGGTGAGAAAATAACAGTTTAAAAAGCAAAATTTCACAATTGGAAAGTGAGGCAAGCCAACTGAAGACCAAAAATGACCAGATTGAAAAGGAAAACCAGTCCCTAAAGGCTAGAATTGAGCAATTAGAAGCCAATGATCTCTCAAGACAACAAGAACAAATAAAATGAAGTCAAAAGACTGATAAAATAGAAGGAAACATGAAATATCTCAATGAGAAAGTGACAGACCAAGAAAACCAGTCTAGAAGAGACAATTTGAGAATCATTGGTCTTCCAGGAAAAGTAGAAATTAATAGAAACTTGGACTCCATACTGAAAGAAATTATTCAGTAAAATTGCCCTGAAGTCCTTCAACAAGAGGCAATATAGACATTGAAAGGATCCATAGATCCCCTCTACACTGGACACAGAAAAGTCAACACCAAGGAATATAATAGCCAAATTCAAGAGCTTTCAAGTAAAAGTAAAAAATCTTACAAGAAGCCAGAAAGAGACAATTCAAATATCAAGGAGGACCAATCAGGATCGCACAGGATCTGGTAGCCTCCACACCAAAAGACCGCAAGGCTTGGAATACGATATTCAGAAAGGCAAGAGAGCTGGGTCTCCAGCCACAGATCAACTTCTCATTGAAACTGATTATATAATTCCAGGGGAAAGTATGGGCATTCAACAAAATTAAAGATTTCCAAGTTTTTGCACAAAAGAGACCAGGACTAAATGGAAAGTTTGATATCCAACCACAAAAATCAAGAGAAACATGAAAAGGTAAATAAGAAACAGAGGGAAAAGAAAGAAAACTCATAATTTTTTAAATTTGACTTTTTAAGGGCTTAAATAAGATCTAATTATCTGTATTACTATGTGGAGAAATGTTATATATAATTCTCTGTAGTGAACTCTATTCACTATTATAATATTCACTATTATAGCAACCAGAAGGATAATTCACAGGGTGAGGGTGGAACACTAAATAATCTAAGATGACATGGGGGATAGGAAAGAGGGGGTAAATAGCAGGGGACACCAAGAGAAACTTGAGTGAATAAGAAAATAGAATATTCTATTACACACAAAGAGGGCATGGGAGGGAGAGGGGACAAATACTATTATAAGAAGGAGAGGAAGAGAGCATAAAGAGGTAATAATCAAACCTTACTCTCAGTGTAATCAACCCAGAGAGTGAAGAGTAGCTATACTATCCATTGGGACATAAAACTCTTATCTAACCCTTCTGAGAAAGTCAGAAGGGATAAATCAAGGGAAACAGGGGAGTGGGGAGGTCAAAAAAAGGGAGGGGAGAAG